>NC_051227.1:17706157-18006157 GCF_015220715.1 Pygocentrus nattereri
AGGAAGTTGGGGGGGACAGGGTCATCTGGGATTCTCTGCTCTCCCAACTGCTACCGCGACCCTGTCTGGACTAGCGGTCAACAATGATGATGGATGATGATGATGATGTCCCTGTCCTATTTCACTTTCTTACCCTCTCTCTTTTCTCCATCTCCGTTTTTAGCCATCTTTCTTAATCTCAATAACCTCACTCTCTCCTTCTTCATTCTTTTCTATCTCTACTTTTCTCTCTTTGACGCCCTTCATCGTTTGTATTTCTCTCACACTGTCTTCCCTTTCAGTCTTTACTCTCTCTCTCTCTTTGTTTTGCTCTATCACTTTTGCTCTCTTGTTCTGTCATTCTCACCCTCAGTCTCCTTTTCTTTCTCTCTCTCTTCCTCCTATGTATTTCTCTCTCCATTGCTTTCTCTCACTCTCTCCCTTTTCGCTCTCCTCCCTCTTTCCTCTCTTTCTCCTTTTCTCATTCTCAATGTCTTTCTTCTTCTACACTGCTCAAAAAAAAATTAAGGGAACACTTAAACAACACAATATAACTCCAAGTAAATCAAACTTCTGTGAAATGAAACTGTCCACTTAGGAAGCAACACTGATTGACAATCAATTTCACAGCTGTTGTGCAAATGGAACAGACAACAGGTGGAAATTATTGGCGATTAGCAAGACACACTCAATAAAGGAGTGGTTCTGCAGGTGGGCACCACAGACCACTTCTCAGTAACGATTGCTTTCTGGCTGATGTTTTGGTCACTTTTGAATGTTGGTGGTGCTTTCACACTCGTGGTAGCAGGAGACGGACTCTACAACCCACACAAGTGGCTCAGGTAGTGCAGCTCATCCAGGATGGCACATCAATGCGAGCTGTGGCAAGGTTTGCTGTGTCTGTCACCGTAATGTCCAGAGGCTGGAGGTGCTACCAGGAGACAGGCCAGTACACCAGGAGACATGGAGGAGGCCGTACGAGGGCAGCAACCCAGCAGCAGGACCGCTACCTCCGACTTTGTGCAAGGAGGAACAGGAGGAGCACTCCCAGAGCCCTGCAAAATGACCTCCAGCAGGCCACAAATGTGCATGTGTCTGCACAAACGATTAGAAACCAACTCCATGAGGATGGTATGAGGGCCCGATGTCCACAGATGGGGGTTGTGCTCACAGCCCAACACCATGCAGGAAGCTTGGCATTTGCCAGAGAACACCAGGATTGGCAAATTCGCCACTGGTGCCCTGTGCTCTTCACAGATGAAAGCAGGTTCACTCTGAGCACATGTGACAGATGTGACAGAGTCTGGAGACGCCGTGGAGAGTGATCTGCTGCCTGCAACATCCTTCAGCATGACCGGTTTGGCAGTGGGTCAGTAATCGTGTGGGGTGGCATATCTTTGGAGGGCCGCACAGCCTTACATGTGCTCGCCAGAGGTAGCCTGACTGCCATTAGGTACCGAGATGAGATCCTCAGACCCCTTGTGAGACCATATGCTGGTGCGGTTGGCCCTGGGTTCCTCCTAATGCAGGACAATGCTAGACCTCATGTGGCTGGAGTGTGTCGGCAGTTCCTGCAAGATGAAGGCAATGAAGCTATGGACTGGCCCGCCCGTTCCCCAGACCTGAATCCGATTGAGCACATCTGGGTCATCATGTCTCGCTCCATCCACCAACGCCACGTTGTACCACAGACTGTCCAGGAGTTGGCGGATGCTTTAGTCCAGGTCTGGGAGGAGATCCCTCAGGAGACCATCCGCCACCTCATCAGGAGCATGCCCAGGCATTGTAGGGAGGTCATAGAGGCACGTGGAGGCCACACATAATACTGAGCCTCATTTTGACTTGTTTTAAGGACATTACATCAAAGTTGGATCAGCCTGTAGTGTGTTTTTCCACTTTAAATTTGTGCGTGACTCCAAATCCAGGCCTCCACTGGTTAATAAATTTGATTTCCAATGATGATTTTTGTGTGATTTTGTTGTCAGCACATTTAACTTTGTACAGAACAAAGTATTCAATGAGAATATTTCATTCATTCAGATCTAGGATGTGTTATTTGAGTGTTCCCTTTATTTTTCTGAGCAGTATATATATTTATTTCTGTCATTCTCACCCTCACACTCTTCTCTCTCTCTCTCTCTCTCTCTGTCTCAGAGACAGCTTCGTAGAGCCAATCCCTCAGACAGCCGCCAATAGCGCTTTAAGTGCCCCCGTGAAAAAGCCACTGCAGGGAATCAATACAGGAGGGATAAAAGAGGAGTGAATAGTGCTCGTCCGCAGAGCTCACCTGACCCCTCTAAATAAGCTCTCATCAGGCTCCTGAGGTCAGGGGGTTTTACAGGAGTCGATGCATTTACTGTGAGTGGCAGGCTAAAGGCAAATGCTCTCAGTGGACGAGTGGACACACTTCGCTATATTTAGACTTAATGTAGTTTTGAATCACAGTCATTACAGACAGAGAAGCCTGAAGAAACTATGTTAAGGTTTCTGTAAAATGAAATATGACTGTTTTAGTGGTCCTGTTAACCCCCGTAAGCTACAGTTATTGCCAGCAACAGCATGAGCCCACTGTCATTTTACATTGACTATCCATTTGTAAACAAGCAGAGAACATTTATGACCAGTACAAATTCAAAATTTTCAGTAAAAGTGGAAAATTTATGATATGAAGTTGATGGATAGTTATTGTTGTTACTTTTTTGCCATTTTGTGTTATTTGACATCAAAACAATGCAAAAAAAGACTTGGCCTGTCAATACAGAATATACACTTAATATATGTGTAATTAATTATGTAATATATGTAATTTTATATTTACAGATTCTGAATACCTCTAGTTTTGGAAAAAAATGCTTTTGGACTGCCAATCAACCGTTTTTCATCAGCCATATTTCATTGTTGGTTTGTGACTGGACGTCCTCTGATGTTGCAGGCAAAAACAGGATACAAAGCACACTCTTTCCAGCACCCCGGACACCTGCTTTTGTGCTATACTCAAAGGAACTGAAGTCTTTTTTCTTGTCCTTATGCACAGTTCATGTCTCAAATGTCTTGAAGCCATACAAATCCTTCTTTAACCTCAAATGTCATCTCTCTTTCATCTACACCAGTTAAAACTGATTTGACAGTTGAAGCCCATTAGGGATCATAGCGCTCCCTAAATAGGGACTGTCCCTAAAGAAAATGCCTTATGTTTTATGCATTCAGGTCCAGATGTATGTACGAGTGGAGGCACAAAGCAATACGTGCCTTGATGCAAATGGGCAAAAACAGCATAGCCCCACCCACTATGCTCAGGAGGGTTTAGAAGGCTCAGTGAAATAATGGAAGTCAACAAGCTGGAGACAAAACAGAAAATAAAAATTCAGTGACAACGATGGTTAATAAAAGATTCAATGTTCAGTTATAACATTCCACATGTTCCGAAACTGTAAATGGTTGTTACACTTACAGTGGGTTGCAAAAGTATTCATACCCCTTGAACTTTTCCATATTTTGTCACATTACAACCACAAACATAAATATATTTCACTGGAATTTAATGTGAAAGACCAACACAAAGTGGTATACAATTGTGAAGTGGAAAGAAAATTATACATGAATCAAAACATTTTTTACAAATAAAAAACTAATAAGTGCGACGTGCAAAAGTATTCAGCCCCCTTTTCCCTGAGTGCAACCAATTGCATTCAGAAGTTGCCTGATGACTGCTAATGACTCAAAAGGGTCCACCTGTGTGTAATCTAATCTCAGTACAAATACAGCTGCTCCGTGACGGCCTCAGATGTTGGTTAAGAGAATATTGGGGAGCAAACAGCATCATGAAGTCCAAAGAACACACCAGACAGGTTAGGAATATGGTTTTGGAGAAGTTTAAAGCAGGCTTAGGTTATAAAAAGATTTCCCAAGCTTTGAACATCTCACGGAGCACTGTTCAATCCATCATCCGGAAATGGAAAGAGTATGGCACCACAGTAAACCTGCCAAGACAAGGCCGTCCACCTAAACTTACAGGCCGAACAAGGAGATCACTGATCAGAGAGGCAGCCAAGAGGCCCATGGTGACTCTGGATGAAATGCAGAGAGCCACAGCTCAGGTGGGGGAAACTGTCCACAGGACAACAATTAGTCGTGCACTACACAAATGTGGTCTTTATGGAAGAGTGGCAAGGAGAAAGCCATTGTTAAAAGAAAACCATAAGAAGTCCCGTTTGCAGTTTGCCAGAAGCCATGTTGAGGACACAGCAAACATGTGGAAGAAGGTGCTTTGGTCAGACGAGACCAAAATAGAACTTTTTGGCCACAATGCAAAACGCTATGCGTGGCGGAGAAATAACACTGCACATCACTCTGAAAACACCATCCCCACTGTCAAATATGGTGGTGGCAGCATCATGCTCTGGGGGTGCTTCTCTTCAGCAGGGACCGGGAAGTTGGTCAAAGTTGATGGGAAGATGGATGGAGCCAAATACAGGGCAATCTTGGAAGAAAACCTGTTGGAGTCAGCAAAAGATTTGAGACTGGGGCGGAGGTTCACCTTCCAGCAGGACAACGACCCTAAACATAAAGCCAGAGCTACAATGGAGTGGTTTAAAAAAAAGAATATTCATGTGTTAGAATGGCCCAGTCAGAGTCCAGACCTAAACCCAATTGAGAATTTGTGGCAAGATCTCAAAACTGCTGTTCACAAACGCTCTCCATCCAATCTGACTGAGCTTGAGCTGTTTTGCAAGGAGGAATGGGCAAGAATTTCAGTCACTAGATGTGCAAAGCTGGTGGAGACATACCCTAAAAGACTTGCAGCTGTAATTGCAGCAAAAGGTGGCTCCACAAAGTATTGACTCAGGGGGGCTGAATACTTTTGCACGTCGCACTTATTAGTTTTTTATTTGTAAAAAATGTTTTGATTCATGTATAATTTTCTTTCCACTTCACAATTGTATACCACTTTGTGTTGGTCTTTCACATTAAATTCCAGTGAAATATATTTATGTTTGTGGTTGTAATGTGACAAAATATGGAAAAGTTCAAGGGGTATGAATACTTTTGCAACCCACTGTACATGCAACCTAATAATCCGTCAATAATCTGACTATTAGCCCAATGGGAATAGAAAATGTGCGTGTGTACACCTCAATCTCAGTAGACTAATCCGATGGAGGCCTTTCAGAAACTGAAGCAGAAGGGGCCGAGCCCAACTCCTGAAAAATACCTCTCACACCATAATCCCCCCTCCACCAAACTTTACACTTGGCACAATATAGTCAGAGCAGTACTGTACTCTTGGCAACAGCCTAACTTAGACTCGTCCAGAGTCCAGAGGCGGAGCTTTACATCACTGCATTCCACACTTTGCATTGCGCTTAATGATGTAAGGCATGGATGCAGCTGCTTGTCCATGAAAACCCATTCCATGAAGCTCTCTATGCTGTTCTTGAGCTAATTTGAAGGCCACATGAAGTGTGGAGGTCTGTAGCAATTGACAGAAAGTTGCCGACCTCTGCGCACTATGCACCTCAGCATCTGCCAACCGCTTTGTGGCTGAGTTGCTGTCGTTCCCAATTGCTTCAACTTTGGTACTATAATACCACTGACAGTTGACTGTGGAATATTTAGTAGTGACTGGACATGTTGTACAGGTGGCATCCCATCACGATATCACGCTGGAATTCACTGAGCTCCTGAGAGCGACCCGTTCTTTCACCAATGTTTGTAGAAGCAGTCTGCAGGCCTAGGGACTTGGTTTTATACACATGTGACCATGGAAGTGATTAGAACACCTGATTTAAATTATTTGGATGGGTGAGTTGAAAATGTGTCTAACAGAAAACAGAGATCACTTCCAGCATTTCATGTAATGCAATCAATTACACATATGTCAAGTTACGTAGAACATTTTATTGGTTCAGATTGCTTCAACTTAACAGGAGTTGCAACAGAATATTTGGGGCCTCTTTCGAGTGAATCACATACATACTTAAACTTTCCCAATCAGCAAGTGTGTCACATCATAGCACAAATTACGGTCTGCAGAGGAGATGAAGTTTATGCTTTGATCTTTAAAATGTGTCCAGCTCATGTGTCTCAGAACATGACGTCGTCCTCATCCATCCGTTTTCTAAGCCGCTTCTCCCTCAGGGTCGCTGGAGCCTATCCCAGTGGTCATGGGACAGAAGGCAGGATACACCCTGGGCAGGTTGCCAGTCCACCGCAGGGCAGACTCCGCCCTCATCGTACTCATGGCCTTATTTAATAAGGACATGTGAAGTACATTTTCCTGAGTCTGATATCATTTTAAAGCAATTAAAAAAAAACAAGAGCTGCTCACTGCTGCTCATCTCACTCTGACTGGACTCACATGATGGTTGTTGTCATGGTAACATCTACACTAAGTGGTTCTCTATGCATGTACAGTGTATCACAAAAGTGAGTACACCCCTCACATTTCTGCAGATATTTAAGTATATCTTTTAATGGGACAACACTGACAAAATGACACTTTGACACAATGAAAAGTCGTCTGTGTGCAGCTTATATAACAGTGTAAATTTATTTTTCCCTCAAAGTAACTCAATATACAGCCATTAATGTCTAAACCACTCGCAACAAAAGTGAGTACACCCCTAAGACACTACACCCCTAAATGTCCAAATTGGGCACTGCTTGTCATTTTCCCTCCAAAATGTCATGTGACTCGTTAGTGTTACTAGGTCTCAGGTGTGCATAGGGAGCAGGTGTGTTTGTAGTACAGCTCTCACACTCTCTCACACTGGTCACTGAAAGTTCCAACATGGCACCTCATGGCAAAGTACTCTCTGAGGATCTTAAAAGATGAATTGTTGCACTACATGAAGATGGCCAAGGCTACAAGAAGATTGCCAACACCCTAAAACTGAGCTGCAGCACAGTGGCCAAGATCATCCAGCGTTTTAAAAGAGCAGGGTCCACTCAGAACAGACCTCGTGTTGGTCGTCCAAAGAAGCTGAGTGCACATGCTCAGCGTCACATCCAAATGCTGTCTTTGAAAGGTAGGTGCAAGAGTGCTGTCAGCATTGCTGCAGAGATTGAAGAGGTGGGGGGGTCAGCCTCTCAGTGCTCAGACCATACACCGCACACTACATCAAATTGTTCTGCATGGCTATCACCCCAGAAGGAAGCCTCTTCTGAAGTCTGTACACAAGAAAGCCCACAAACAGTTTGCTGAAGACATGTCAACAAAGGACATGGATTACTGGAACCATGTCCTATGGTCTGATGAGACCAAGATTAATTTGTTTGGTTCAGATGGTCTCAAGCATGTGTGGCGGCAATCAGGTGAGGTGTACAAATATAAGTGTGTCATGCCTACAGTCAAGCATGGTGGTGGGAATGTCATGGTCTGGGGCTGCATGAGTGCAGCAGGTGTTAGGGAGTTACATTTCATTGAGGGACACATGAACTCCAATATGTACTGTGAAATACTGAAGCAGAGCATGATCCCCTCCCTCTGGAAACTGGGTCGCAGGGCAGTGTTTCAGCATGATAATGACCCCAAACACACTTCTAAGCTGACCACTGCTTTATTGAAGAGGCTGAGGGTAAAGGTGATGGACTGGCCAAGCATGTCTCCAGACCTAAACCCAATAGAACATCTTTGGGGCATCCTCAAGCGGAAGGTGGAGGAGCGCAAAGTCTCGAATATCCACCAGCTCCGTGATGTCATCATGGAGGAGTGGAAAAGCATTCCAGTGGCAACCTGTGAAGCTCTGGTAAACTCCATGCCCAGGAGAGTTAAGGCAGTTCTGGAAAATACACACAGACTACTTTTCTTTTCCGAAATTCTGTAAAGCTGCTTTGTGACAACAAACAAAAGCGCTATAAAAATAAATTTGATTTGATTTGATTTTCATTGTGTCAAAGTGTAATTTTGTCAGTGTTCTCCCATGAAATGATATACTTAAATATCTGCAGAAATGTGAGGGCTGTACTCACTTTTGTGATACACTGTACGTAATTTTGAATCTGATTACTTGTAGTGTGCATGTAAATGGAGATTTTCTGTCAGATTGTTGAGTAGAGTGAACAGATTAACACCTCAGTCTGAATATACAACCTGAATGTATTCCATCGGACTGGCAAAAATCTTTGCATGTAAACACAGCCAATGTTAATTTGGCAGTAAATGTTCTTTTAGCATGTGTTTATCTAACTGCTGTGTCTGCTGTTGTTAAAGAAAGTCTCTCAAAAACATCTCTAAAAAATGTAAATGTATACCGTATTTTAATGTTTTAATAATTCTCTGCCAATAAAACAAGGTGTAAATTTGCATTTTTCAAAAGCGTGTTGCTCAAACTTCAGTAAATTCAGCAGAATATGTAGTCAGCTGTAGGTGTAACATCTCCACCCACATTTTGCATGTTCCTCTCATGTTTTCATCGATTTGTGCCTGAAATTGGAGTAAAAGGCTCAGCACTTTGGGCCCTGTGTGTGGAAAATGCATTGTTTTTAGTAATTTTAAGTCTGCTTTGAGAAAAGTGGTGCCTAATTCCTAATATTTTATACAAAGAAAAAACGATATAGGTAGCCAGTGTGGTCCTTTCAAACCAGGAATGATTTGAATTGTCTGTTTCATTTTTGTTAGGATGTTGCTGCATTTTGTACAAGTTGTAGAGGTTGGATGGTTTTCTTAAGAAGCCCAGTGAGAAGAGAGTCACAATAATCAACTCTGCTGTAATAAATGCAAGAAAAAGATTCTCTTTATCACTCTGAGATACAAAAGGCAGACCTTTAGCAATATTTCTCTAAAAAAAGCTAAGGAAATAGCTGATATTTCATGAAAAGTAGGTGATAAAAAAGGTACTTATTGACTGTGTTTACTGCAGGATAAAACAGAGCTCAACCCAGGTTTCATACTTATGGTATATGAAGCTAAGGAACTGAGCTTCTCATAAAGCAGCTTTCTCTTTAGTGTCACAGATCAATATTTCAGTTTTTTCATGAAAATTGATATTATGTTTCCTAATGACAACTTGTACAAAGAGAAAAGCAAAAGTCCTAAAACTGAACCTTGTGGGACTCCACAAGAAATTATTTTATGTATATACTTATTTTTCAAAATTAATATATGTATTACAGTCATATGTAAAAGCATGTTCTCTGTAGAAGACATGTTAATCTATTATCACTTCAAAATCAGCATGTGATTTGACCAGAGTGCCCAAACATTTGTGTGCTACTATGTATATTATGATATTATGTTTCCTAGTGACATTACCTGGAGGTAACACGTACAAAGAGAAAAGAAATGGCCTTAACACTGAACCTTGTGGGACTCCACAAGAAATTCCTGAAGGAAAAAAAAAAAACATTGATATTTTCATTGTAAGTTAATGTAAAGAGAATTTATTCCAAGCACGTATTATCATTTTGCAAGTCCATTCCTTGCAAAACGTTTTTCACAATGGAAAGGGCAGCAGGTATGTCCAAATAATGTCAAAAAATGAAAAACTGGAATGGAAAATGGAAATACAAGGTATTGTTGCTACAGTGATTATATAATATTCACATTTCAGTTCCAATACAAAAATGTTCACACTGTGCTTCTTTCATTTAGGGTTGTGTATGGGCAAAGAAATCCCGGGCAATTGTCAAAGTTAACGTATGCTGGGCTGCTCAGTGGGAGACTGCTGACTCAGCTATGAGTGTTTATTCCTGTGCATTTTACCAGATTGATTCATCTGATTTGCATTACCATATTACACACATGAATTATTGAATGCATAAAATGTTTGCAATTACCCTAAAACTAACATACTCATGCCCAGCCATCAATCACAATTACACTGCTCTCTTTTTGACTTCAGTTAATTAGGTTGAAACATCTTCAGTGTTTGCCTTGAATCATTAAGCATTTTCCCCGTAACTAACTGTAGATTTAAATTCATGTCATACAGAACACTACCTGACACATAGGCAGGTTATTTGTTATGCCCAATGCAAATTTGATTGCAGTAGCAATTTGTGTGCATATCTGACTGAGTTCATGTGTGTATTAATATATGCTATATGAAAAGTCATCGCAGTGAAATAGAAAAGTGAAAAGCGAAATAGAGTAGAATTTATCATATCCTAAAAGCACACTGGTGAAGCTCTTTAATAATGGCCCGAGAATTGAACCCTGGGAAACCCCTTAAACAATGACCTCATATGAGCAGGCCATTATGTGCTGGACTTGCATTTTTCCTCAGATCTGCTCTTCTTAACCCCACTTTATAACCCCAATAAGCTCCACTTTATTGTAGCCCCCCTTTCACTATACATTTCCATCTCTCTCCTATTTCACTTTCCTGGCATGCTCAAAGGCACCCACATGCTTGTCAGTTCATCTGCTCTTTGATATGTGAGATGCAGATGTAAAGAAAAGCTGGAGTCATATCAGGAGGAAGCACATGAAAGTGTAGCTTCAGAGACACAGATAGCAAATTAAGCTAATGTTCCCTAGTTTCAGACAGCATCCCAGGGAGCTGAAATACGTGACAGAGCAGCCTTATCTGAGCTGTATCATGATTTGTGTGTGTGTATATATGCAGCTGATGAAATCTGGAGTTTCAAAAGTGTTTGCAGAGATATTTTGGGAGAAAGAAAGAATAAAGAAAATTGGATATTGTATCTAATGAATGAATGAAGAATGGAAAGGCAGTTGGTCCAGATGACATACCTGTGGAGGTATGGAGATGTTTAGGAGAGAAGGCAGTGGACCTTTTAACCAGGTTGTTTAACAAAATCTTGGAGAGTGAGAGGATGCCTGATGAGTGGAGAAGCAGTGTACTGGTCCCCATTTTTAAGAACAAAGGTGATGTGCAGAGCTGCAGTAACTACAGAGGTATAAAGTTGATAAGCCACACCATGAAGGTATGGGAAAGAGTTGTTGAAGTAAGGCTAAGGCGAGAGGTTCAGATCAGCGAGCAGCAGTTTGGTTTCATGCCCAGAAAGTGTACCACAGATGCAATTTTTGCATTGAGAGTGTTGGTAGAGAAGTACAGAGAAGGTCAGAAGGAGCTACATTGTGCCTTTGTGGATCTAGAGAAGGCATATGATAGGGTGCCTGTGATAGGAACTGTGGTACTGTATGAGGAAATCAGGTGTAGCTGAAAAGTATGTTAGGGTGGTGCAGGACATGTATGAGGATAGTGAGACAGTGGTGAGGTGTGCAGTTGGAGTGACAAATGGTTTCAAGGTGAAGGTCGGGTTACATCAGGGATCAGCTTTGAGCCCCTTCTTGTTTGCAATGGTGATGGAAAGGTTGACAGATGAGGTCAGGCAGGAGGATCCATGGACCATGATGTTTGCAGATGACATTGTAATTTGTGGTGAGAGTAGAGAGCAGGTGGAAGAGAATCTGGAGAGGTGGAGGTTTGCAACAAGAGTGAAAGGGAAGGTTTACAAGACAGTAGTGCGTCCTGCTATGATGTATGGTTTGGAGACTGTGGCTCTGTCTAAAAGACAGGAGGCTGAGCTGGAGGTGGCGGAGATGAAGATGCTGAGATTTTCGTTGGGAGTGACAAGGATGGACAAGATTAGAAATGAGCAGATCAGAGGGACAGTGAAGGTGGAGCAGTTTGGAGATAAAGCCAGAGGCCAGGTTGAGATGGTTTGGACATGTGTTGAGGAGGAATAGTGGA
This sequence comes from Pygocentrus nattereri, assembly GCF_015220715.1. Classification (NCBI taxonomy): domain Eukaryota; kingdom Metazoa; phylum Chordata; class Actinopteri; order Characiformes; family Serrasalmidae; genus Pygocentrus; species Pygocentrus nattereri. Next base: position 17,717,797 of record NC_051227.1, read on the forward strand.
TATATTGGTCAAAGAATGTTGGAGATGGAGCTGCAGGGTAGAAGGAGAAGAGGTGATGGAGATAGTTGGTGTAAAAGTAGAGGAGGCAGTAGATAGGGCAAGATGGAGGCAGCTGATCTGCTGTGGCGACCCCTAAAGGGAGCAGCCGAAAGAAGAAGAAGAAGAAGAAGAAGGATATTGTATCTAATGTCAGTCAACTTTATAACCTCAATGTTCTCTGCCATGTAATGCTATAATCACAATAATAAGATCTGGAGTTAAAACTGGAAATCAAATATGACATTGTTTTCCAGCCAGTTATTTAATTATTACCTTTGATTTATTTTCTAATCAAGTCAGTCTATTCATACTTCTACCATGGTAACAGCTACAAAGGTTCATTTAGTTAAAGCTAGATGTGCACATGTGCAGTGTTTACTGTTGGTCTGTGTACTTTGAGAATAATAATAATAATGAGGTACAGGGATTTTTTGATGGTGTTATGCTTATCTAGTCTCAAACAGAAAGGGAGGTCAATGTGAGAATCTTAAGAATTCTGCTAAAGAATGAGGCAGAAGAGTAAATGATGGCAGTTTAATTTTAGCGACAAAGCTCAGTTTCATTCATCTCATTTCCAACACCTTCAACTTCAAATGCACAAGTGTTTTATTATCTATGGCTGACAAGATGCTGCAGTTACAATATGGCAAACCACATATTTCATATTTTTAGTCTTGAGGCAGATACACAAAAAAGTAATTACAAAAAAGTCCATTACAAACTACTACTAACTAATAATCCCAGCACTCATTACTTCACATATACCCGAGCAAAACTTAATATATCATAATTTATAACTTTGTCAAACCATTCAACAGTAGTCTCTTAGCTAGCCAGTAATAACTAATGTTACCAAAGTAATGAGAGGCTCTGCTGTACTCCATCCCCCATCTGTATAGGACACTACTTTGGTCATAAAAACATTACTTCTACACACAAATAATACATTAATAATATACAGAAAGCTGTGTACTATATGCCCAGCTATGGACAACATATGGCTCCAGAGCCACATGTAGCTCTTTTACTGGCTTGTTGCAGCTCCACAACAGAATTAGATTTATATGTGAAAATAAAATAATCCTCTTTTACAGTAAAATAAAGCTCTGCTGATTGTTCTAACAATAAAATGGTCTTAATCACTGCAGATAATGCAGCCTATATATGCTAATGCACCCTTTATTCCTGAGGCTTGGTGCGCAGACTGCTGGTAACATAGCAACGCAGACAACAATCTAGCCTAGCTAGTAGCTGACAAAAAGGCAAAGAGAAATTTTTAAGACAAACATCAATAATTTGGAGACGGATGGACTTTACAGTGATCCCCACTCCAACCGGTTTTCTGATACGTTTAATCTGCAGTTAAAAACTGTCAAACACTAAAACATTACATTCTGCCAACTTAGGCACCATTTAAGGTGGAACAGGAAAATCTGAACAAGAAGCTGGAGAATAAAAAGCGACTTCAATCTTGTAAAAAGTCGAAGGTTGTAAACCTATGTAAACCACTACATAAGGCACTTGGAGTCACTTCCGATTCACCTGATGTTACAAATTTAGCACAGTGTCCCTCTGAACTCCAGCAACAACAAGCAAGTGACAGAAAGCCTTTGAACATTTTTATTACTCTTGCACACTTTAATGAGACAAGAGACCATAATGATGACTTATATGAGCGATACAACATGGAGCACCATGCATCACATTGTCTCCTGTCACTGTCAGTACTACAGATTTCAGCCTTTGTTGGGTAATAAAGCCTCAAGCCATCCTGTCACATCTGCCACTACTGTGTCCATATGGATAACAGAAAAATAATGTGGCTTATTGTTGTTACATGTTCCCAGTCACACTCCGATCAAACGTCATATTGTTTAGGCCTGGTGGGGTACCATCAGCACTGTTGGGTCTTATCCACTTGTACCAGCAAAACACACTCTAACACACCACCAAATCAGTGTTACTGCAGTGCTGAGAATGATCCACCACCCAAATAGTACCTGTGAGGGTCCGTGGGGGTCCTGACCACTGAAGAACAGGGTAAAAGGGGGCTAACAAAGTATCAGAGAGAAAAAAAAAAAAAAATAAATAAATTATATATATATATATATATATATATATATATATATATATATATATATATATGTGTGTGTGTGTGTGTGTGTGTGTGTAAAAGACCAGCAGTCAGTATCCTTGCCTTTTAAAGACACACAGCCAGTCATGCTGATTAAAATGATGAATGCATAATACTATTCAGCATTAAAAATGTAAAGCTTTCAAAGCTGTTCCTGAATGAAAATCAAGTTTGGTCTGTTTAGGGGAGATTCGGTTCCTCAGCATGTTCATCTTTATCCATCAGTTTTATAAGAGCATGATTAGATGTTTTGACAGATTGTTTGCCGAGTTTGCAGCACTCCCTGCACTCGTGCTGTGAGCTGACTCAGACAGCATGTGTGTGTGTGTAAATTACATATACGGACAGACATGAATAATCAGTACAAAGAGAATATAAGCTTTAAATGCATTGCATGAAATTAAAACTTCTCGGTCGTGGGGGAGAGCTGGAGCCTATCTCCGCAGTTATTGGGCACACGGCAGGACACACTCCGGACAGGTCGCCAGTCCCTCGCAGGGCAGACAGACAGACATATTCATCCACACACTCACACCTAGGGGCAATTTAGCATGTCTACTTGGCCTGACTGCATGTCTTTGGACTGTGGGAGGAAACGGGAGAACCCACACAGACACAGGGAGAACATTCAATCTCCACAAAGGAAGGACCCTTGTCGCCCAGCCAAAAGTCCAACCCGGCACTCATATAAGTACCAAAGAGTCAATAATCTTAAGTCAGTCACTGTAATGTGTTTACAGGAATTGAAACTGTGACGCACTATTAGAAATAAAGGTTCTGTAAAGGTACAAACAATGTAAATGTTCCCCCAAAGGTACATCTGTGATCTTCAGGCCCAATTGTGAACCTTAAATATGCTTTTCCAGGGTGAAAAGAACATATGTACCCTGGAGGGGTGCTGCCCCGGTGATAGTGTACTACCTTTTTACCTTATTCAGCGTCTCCATTCCACTGCATTTATACAGCTAAGAGTACTCATATTACTATAACATGTGTGTAACGCACTGCATTACTCCCAACATTCGGCCAAAATTCTGCCACTGCCAGTGAGAATGGCAGTGCATCACATCGGTTGGCAAAATGTTGTGCATGTCAATAATAATGATTATTAATAATAATAATAATGATTAGTAATAGTAATGATTTTCAACTTTTCTGTATTCAAAACATTTTGACATAATTACCTAAACAGACACAGCACTGTTATACTAGTAGCCCTATTACCATGGCAACATTTACATACTACCATTTACATACTACCATGTCAGTATCACTGCAGTGCTAAGAATGATCCACCACTCAGTAGCATCTGTTTGATGATCACTGATGAATGGAGTGGTGAAAATCTGTGCAGGTAAAAAATTAGTCTGTAATTGTAGCACAACAAAGTGCACCTGTATGGTAAGTGGAGCTGATCAAATGAACTAACATTGTAGATACAATATAGGTATACAATATAGGCCAGTGAGTGCATATATTGTTCCAGACAGATACAAACAGGGCAATCAGAAATGAAAGAACTGCATTGTTTCAATGCATTGCGAAGAGTGAATTAATGTAGAAATAGAGGGAAAGAGTAAAGAGTGGAACTGCCTCCTCAAACTGCACTAATTTATTGCTCCTAATTAATTCAGTCTTCAAGTTTATTAATAGCTTTTAGAGGGAATAACTTCAAACTCTCTGCTCTTGTTAGAGCTTGTGCCCAAACTTGTGTAGCAGTATTCAAAGTACACATACATACTGTGTGTATTAGTATCTTTTGGATGTAAGACTGTAAAGGCAGTTATGGCTACACCTACATCTATGAACCTAATCTCAATAATCAAAAGAAAATATGAAATTAGAAATTTTGTAAGGAGGACAGCCTCAGTCTTCCATAGCAGCCCTGGTCAGCTTTTACAACAGAGCGCCAGGTCATTGATTTAATTGAGTTAATATTGAGTTAACCTGTGTGGAGGGTTTTAAATAAGTTAAGGTGCTAAGTTAACCCTCTACATTTTTCATCAAGAAAAGCTGATAATTGCTTTAACAAGTGCAGATGATACATTTTCAAAGCATACCAAACATCTCTCTCTCTCTCTGTGTAGAAGAGAACGTTTCATTATGATCTCAATTTGATGAAAGGTTATTGTTGTGTGTGCCTTTTTTGTGAATACTATATAATTGATTATGTAACCACTCAAGAAAGGTACTGTTTAAAAAGCCGTGTGATTTGTTTTAACTATCTAGGTAGACAAAATAAGCTTCATTCATTTATTACTTCCAGTAATTCAATATCATTATATCCACAGAGTGAACACAGTTTCCAATTTTCATCACCAGCGTCCAGTGGGAGCAACAGCGGCTTCACGTTCCAATCAGTGAGCACATATGGATGGTTCCACTGAACTGGTACAAAGTCAAAACACATTTCAGACTTTTGACTGACATGGACTTTTCTTTTCTCACAGTGACCTTATGCCTTATGTTTATTTTATTAATACAAACGAATGACCATTCAGTTTTGTCACTACCAAAACAATCATAACACTACTGAAACTTTACCCATGTTTCAGTAGTCACTATTTCAAAGCAGTAGTGACAACTGTAGCTTTATTTAAAAGAGAGGGCTACAATCACTTGTTTACAATTAAGATTAAGTGACCCTTATTAGTCCCATAACAGGGAAATTCCACCGCTGCACTTAACCTATCCATGAAGCACACTTGCCCAGAGTGGTGAGCAGCCCTATCTGCAGTGCACAAGGAGCAGTTGGGGGTCAGGTGCCTTGCTTAAGGGTACTTTACTCATGTCAGCTATGGGGATCAAACCGGCAACCTTCCCCTCACAGGGCTGGTTCCCTAACCTACTAAAATACTAGCTATTACATGACTAGAAAACACAGGTTTTAACAGCTGTACACAAAAAAAACATAACATGTTTCATTAAAACACAAAATAGTTCACTTAATTGCTGAAAATGTGTGTTGCAGTAGTGACTTAATGTTCCATGCTTATTTTCCAACTTTGGAAGACATTTACTTCAAAACAATGGGATCTAACTGCTTCCCATGTGGTCATGAGGGACAGGGATGCAGACTCACCTCCTGCTCCAAAATTTATGGTCTTGGCTAAAATTTGGTTTCACCCACGGACTAAAACTGTGTTTCATTAATGACAAAAATGTGGCAAAGCATCTTTCTTTTTAATTAAACTCATGATGAATGTAAATCCTCCAATTTCACTTTCACAAAGTATTATTTTCATAAACTTTTCAAATGGAAAGTATCCGATAAATTATGATCCTGCATATATTGAGCTTATTGCTGTCTCAATGTCTTGGGTTTAGAAAGACAAATAGATATCTAAGGTCTGAATATTAATTGTTTCTTAAAATAGTTTTTTGACTGTGCGACTGCAGTCAGTTTGAACTAATTAAGCAGATTGGTCCATGTATATGATATACTGTATCAAATTGAAGGAATTTATTGTATAATGTGTTTAGTACATTATTATAAGCAGAATTGTGTCTGCATGTGCTGAAGTTGTATTTAGGCTGCCTATTTTTGTTTTCCCTTACATGGTCATGTCTTTCACATCGATCACTTGTGATATAGGCTGGGCCCAATCTTAGTATTAGTCCAGCTACAAAACTGCATGAGTCCATTGTCTTATGAGCTGGCTAGTTGTCTTATACCTACACGCAATGAATAAACCTCCTTTCTCCAGACATTCAGCTAGTTCCCTGATTTGGGATGGGGTTTGGATTCTTCAGTATATATAATCTGTGATTCAATTCCTTTGTGACTGTAGCCTCTCACTCTCGTTCATACAGCTCCTGGATTCTCATTACAGTTGATGCTCTTGAGGGGAACTGGAGCTCCATGTTGTTGTTGCTTTTGTTAGTTTGATGCTGATTTATGTATCTATTGTTCTGTCCCCAGCACTGTCCAGTGTAATCTGCTGAAGATATCACCTTAATAGCCATTTAAAGCCCTACTTAAAGCGAGCACTACAATCACTTGTTCACAGTAATATACATAATCACACATTCTATAATAGCAACACAGAGCACATGAGCACCTGGGCTTCAGCCTGCCCTGCTACTAATGGATGGAACTGGCCCCCCACCCCTTCCCCTGACCCCCCCCCTCCCACCCAGTAGTTAGAGATAATAATACAGTTAATGGGTCAATAAGTTGTGGCTGCTTTGCTTCTTAAAAAAAGCACTTTTTCTTCTGGACACCAGCAAAATTTTTCTACCATGTCAGAATTTTCTTAACGTTTTACATTGATAAATGTAATGTAAAAGATGCAAATGCACACACACACACACACACACTTGCACACACACACACACACACACACACACACACACACTTGCACACACACACACACACACACACACACTTGCACACACACACACACACACACACACACACACACACACACACACACACACACACACACACACACAGATACATGCAGATAGACTCGGATCCACGTGCTCGTTAAAAGCCACCCCTTGGCAAAGCTCTCTTCTCCTCTCCCACCATTATTTTTCAAAGGGAGAGCACGTCTGAGGGTCCATCACTGCTGACATTTTAATCATTTATGCCTTATCAAACTTAGGAGGAGATTAACACGCTTTATGCCTGGTGCTAATATGCAACGACAGTGGAGAAGATGAGAGATGGAAGAGGAATGATGGTCCAAACTAAGCATGAACAGAGATTTGACTGCAAAAGAACAATTCGTGAATTTAATGGCACAGAAAGGATATTGTCACATAACAAAAGTAACTTAAAAAATTTTCTTAACTTAAATCCACATTAACATAACAAGATACACTATGTGGACAAAAATATCGGGACATCTACACATTATACCTACAGGAGCCTTTATGAATCCCATTCTAAATGCATAGGCATTAATATGAATTGGTCTTTCCTTTGCAGCTCTAACAGCTTCCACTCTTCTGGGAAGCTTTCTACAAGATTTTGGAGAGTGTCTATGAGCCAGACTCATCCATTAGACTGACAGATAGAGAAGCGTGATTCATCCACAGAATACGTTTTCACTGCTCCAGGCTCAGTAGCTGGATGCTTTACACCACTCTATCCAACACTTGGCGTTGTGCATTCTAATGTTGTTTCCAGAGGCAGTTTGGAACTCTTTAGTGAGTGATTCCACAGAGGATAGGCAGTTTACTAGTCAGCACTTGGAGGCTCCACTCTGTAAGTTTGCATGGTCTACTGCTTCATGGCTGAGCTCTTTGTGCTCCTTGATGCTTCCATTTGCAATAATAGAACTAACAGTTGGCTGGGGCAGACCTAGCAGGACAGAAATTTCACAAACTGTCTTGAGGCAGAGGTAGCATCCTATGATAGCACCATTGCACTGCTAGTGACTCTATATTTAGATTGCGAGACTATGTGTTTAATTTTATCCACCAGTTAGTAATGGAGGCACAACTTAATTATCTCATTCCCATGCCTTAAGATCTTGTTCCCACATGTTAACAAGGAGTGGCTGAAACACCTGAACTCAATAATTAGAGGGGTGTCCCAGTACTTTCAATTGGCCTGATTTTATTAAAAAGTTGTTGAGCACTTATATCATACAGAGCCCTGCTGGTCACATACATATATAAATAAAAATAATGCGTGGCTAAAACGTAATTATCTCATTCTTAGGATCTTGTTCCCACATGTTAATAAGGAGTGGCCATGCATTACTTTGATGTATATGGAATATCACCAGCAGGGTCCATATTATCGCTGCATCTTTTGGGTAGTTTTTATTATCAGCATTTTTATCACTATATATTTTGATAAATTTTTACTTTGAGTATTTTTTACTGTAAGCATTTGTTTAATTGCATTTTCAAAATATACTTTTTAGTCTGAGCACGTTTACTACAACATACTCTGAATACTTTTACTGCATATTTCTATTGCATTTTGCAGCTGAATATTTTGATGAATTTTATTTAGACCATTTTCTCACTACACACATTGTGTATGTTTTATGTTTAATATTTTGAGCCACTGGGCACTTTGATCACTTTCATTAAGGGTATTTTTATCGCTATGTACTTGATGCAGTGCAGCCAAACTGTTCCAGTAGCGCAGATGATGGAAGGTCAGTTTGTATAGCCCAGTGTTTTATCTCCATGATGATTAATGGCTGAAACACTGAATGGTTGCCAGTGGAAATAAAGTGGGCAGGAACAAGAGCTTGTTTACAAACAAGAATGTGTGTGTAGTGTGTGTGTGTGTGTGTGTGTGTGTGTGTGTGTGTGTGTGTGTGTGTGTGTGTGTGTGCGAGTATTAGGAGCGTTTAAAGTTGAAACCTTATCTCTCCTGTATTTAGGCCCACAATTAAATTTCTCACTCTCATAACTACCAAACTCACCTGGTCTATTGTTTCTTTTTAAAATTTATATTTAACATTATTATCATATTTTAAGAGAAAAACATCAGTAAGTTCAAAAGGTCAAGAGGAATGGAAGTATGTGGGGAAACAGAAGTGTGTATATATATATATATATATATAAAGAAAAATTCAGTCTTAAAAATGCCATCACTGTGAGATTTGACTACAACCAAAGATCATAATGTAAACTGTATCAGCTGTATACATACACACACACACACACACACACACATAGTGTTTGTGCCTCAGGCAGACTTGGCCGTGATGTTCAGTTTGTTTTCTTGGCTGTGTGTGTGTGTGTGTGTGTGTGTGTGTTAGGTGTGAGGCGATATGGACAAACATCAATAACAGACAGTGAGAACTGAACTGAAGCCTTGTGGGATCTGGATACAAAGAGAATCTGGCAACCCAGAGGAGAAAATCTGGACACAAACAAAACATCAGGCCACCGACAACGGCAGCTGGAGAAAAGACACTCCCTGACACACACTCGCACACTCTCTCTGCCACAGGGGAAAGGAGTGCCTGTTTGGGGGTGGGGGTGTTGGTGTGGGGGGGTTAAGTGGCAGCCAAAATTTGGCTGAAGTTTTTTTGACTTCAGAGCTCTCTGTCTCTGTCTCTCTCGGTCTCTTTGTCTAAAACTACAATGTTGCTAAAGCATAAAAAACTCTCTCTCTCTCTCTCTCTCTCTCTCTCTCTCACCTGCGTATGGCACAGGTGCGTCTTTATCCAGGGCCACTAATGGAGGGTCCAGCAGAACCTCATCTGTGTTTTCTGTGATCAGCCCCCGATAAGATGTCTCAATCCACGGCTTATGTTTATTCACTGTAACACAGAGAGAGAGAGAGAGAGAGAGACCATCATTGTTAGTTCAAAAAAACTTTACACTGAATCATTCACAGAGATTCACACCAACAACTCCACAGTACTTCATTCACTACATTCTCCCCTTTTCTCTCAAAGCTGGAGACACAGACTGGCAGAACAAACAGACACAGCAGACAGACAGATAGCGCCATCATACACTTCATAAACAAACACACACATCGCATGTTCTGAGGAAACACATGGCACCTCATAAATGTGCATGAACACAGATTTCAATAACAGGTGTTTAACTGCGTAAGAGTCTTTACTAGAGAAGATATCTGCATTATTCACTCACTCACACATACAGCCCATCAAATCCCTCCACCTGCTATTTTTACATCTCCTTTATTCTTCCCTTCACTCTCGTCTTTACTCTCTCTCGGTGAGCTTGTCTTTCTGCCACTCTGACTCTACCATGAGAATGATTTTAACTTAACAGTAAAATATTACAATAGAATTTACAGAAAAAAGCACAAATATAATACAGCACACCCTGACTGCTTAAAACACTGGAAAAAAAACAAAATATAAAATCATAAATAATAATAATAATCATCAGCATCATCATCATCATCATCATTATCATAATCATCATTAACTGCTTATATATGATATATAATATCACTCTTAGAAAATATGGTACTTCAAGGGTTCTTTAGTAAAAACAATGGTTCTAAATGTAGCACCAAAACTTACATTGTAACAAGCTTGACATCACAATAATAGCAGAACCCTTTTTGGTGCCTAACAGCACCATTTTCAAAAAGGTTCCGTATAAACCTCATGCAACACATTCGCCATCAATCTGAAGAGCCATATGAAGAAGCATTAAAGCATGCAAATGGTTCTTTCAAGGTGCATGGTTCTATAAAACCATTGTTTATACTAAAGAACCCTTGAAGCCATCTTTTTTAAGAGTGCACACACACACACACACACACACACACACACACACACACACACACACACACACACACATGTAAATACCCATATGGATCTTTTTACTGAACTGGTTCAAAGTCAGAGTTCACATTTGAGACTTGTGATTTGGACTTTAGACTAAAATCATTTTGCTTTGAGTGACCGTGTACTTATGTTTATTTTATTAAACTACAACTACCAAAAACTACAACTACCAAAACCATCATAACATTACTGAAACTTTACCAAATGCTTCAGCAGTGAATGTTTCGGTGGTGGGAATTTCAGCTCATTTTGAGCGAAACTCAAAAATGCTAGCCAGTACATAACTAGAAAACAGATTTTTTTTTCTACTGAAAGTCAACCCATTTTTCCACAAATCTGAGCCGAGGGGAACTTCACACACGCTCAGATAGTGGAAAAACTAAGCATCCCTGTCCAGAACCTCCAGAGAGCCCTAGAAGTTACTGCATTAGATGGAGACCGTGTGGGGCTTAGGCCCATCACCCATGCCACCATCCCTATCGAAACCTAAGCTAGCGCATTGCATTCAGAAAAACAGTCCTTCCTGATCTTAGAACAAACCGACTTTGAAGTCATTCTTGTGCTTCCGTGGTTAGAAAAACATAACCCGACCATTTCGTGGACTGATTATATAGTTAAACAATGGTCAAATTACTGCATGCAAAATTGCCTTCGTACTCCCTCTAATTGCTATCAGATCCACCACCATCGAAAACCCAGACTCCGATTCCCCCTTTGAAATTCCCCAAGAATATCTAGACTTAAAGGAGGTGTTTAATAAGAAAAATGCCACCAAACTGCCACCCCACAGGCCCTATGATTGTGCCATAGACCTGGTCTCAGAACCGGTACTGGCCAAAGCCCGAGTGTATCCCCTAACACAGGAAAAACAGAAGGCCCTGGACGTCTATATTGATGAAGCCTTAGTCCAAGGCTTCTACCTTAATCCACCCTTCTACCTCTCCCTTAGCCTCTAGTTTCTTTTTCATAAAGAAGAAAAATGGAGGCTTAAGGCCTTGTATACACTACAGAGGTCTTAATCAAATCTCCAAGGCCTATCCACACCCCTTGCCAGTAGCACTAGAACAGCTCCAAGGAGCCCAATACTTGCAATGCTCTGCTGTCTGGCCTCCCTGCTTGGGCTTTGAACAGGCTGCAACATGTGCAGAACTCTGCTGCTAGGGTGCTGACCCATACACGATCGTGGATGGCCGCGACCAACTTCTGTAAAGGAGTTACAGAAGTTTTTAGGGTTCGCTAACTTTTACCATCACTTTATTAGGAATTTCAGTGCAATTGCTGCCCCTATGACTTCTTTGCTAAAAGGGAAACCCAAGAGAATCACCTGGAATGAGCATGCAGAAAAGGCATTACGAGACCTTAAGAAAGCTTTCACTAGCTCATCCTGACCGTGATCGACCTTTTGTAGTCGAAGTAGATGCATCAGAATCTAACCTAGCATTAAGCCTTTTAGCTGTCCTAAGGTATTCTAAATTTAGGCTAGGTGGTCTCTGTTTTTCTCACGCTTTCAGTTCAGTATCACCTATAGACCCGAAAACATTCGATTCTCCCCCCAGAGGTAAAGATCTCATCCATTCATTGGAGGATCGATGAGGAGATTGAGAAAGCTCTACCACATGTACATGCGCACCCGGACTCTGTCTTAGGAAAAGACTTCAATGCCTAGGATTCCGAGACAGATCATGTGGTTTCCCCCCACACTTGTCAGCGATCACAGTTGCCTGAGTACTGAACACTTTCACCTGAGAGACTTAATTCCCAGCCTATATAAGTTGAGACTTTTGTTTGTATCTTCGCGAGGTACTGTTAGACGCAATTACTGAGCGTTTTCTCCCCATCGTGTTTTCCTTGTTTCAACGCTTAGCCAAGTTTGACCCGTTGTCGATTCCTGTTTTGCCCTAGAATACTTTTGCCTGGCTGGACTGTTTTGTGTTGTGAGTTTGGACTGGACTTTGGCTACAATTTGTGTTTCTCCCTCTTTGGATTTTCCTGGCTGCTTTGTTATTAAACTATATAATATCTCACCCGCGAGCGTCTGCTATTCTGTCCGCACGCTACACATGCAGCCTGATAATCCATTAATAATCTGACTAATAGCTCAAATGGAATAGGATACGTCCACATAAACACCTCAACTATAGAGCTGATTGACCTATTCTGAATACAATTTCTATCTGAATGAATTAGGTGGGTAATCCTGTAAATAATCTATTACGTAGAAGAATAATAACTGGGTAAACTCTGTATCTGATTATATTCTCATTTGGAAAGTTTAAGTATGTTCTGCACGTGCCTTCATGCTCTCATGGAAGCTTATGGCACCAACATGGCAGGAGCAGAAACTGGTTCATGCTTCAAATTTAAAAGAGTTATCAGGATGGAGAACTGTAAAGTTCTCAATGTTTTTAATGAGCTGTTCGGGTGAGTGGAAGAGCAAATGAACAACAGTGAGTTTAGAAAAACTATAGAGCAAATTAAAAAAGCCAACTGGAAACTCACGTGATGCTTGTTGCCGTGGTAACATCTACACTAAGCAGTTCTCTATACTTGCTTTCAATTATGGACCTGAATGCTTGTAGTTTGCATGTGAATAGAGATTTCCACCAGATTAATAAGTAGGATGGATATAAACAGCCCAGTGTTCATCTATAATGGGGATGAATTCAGTCTGATTGGTGAAAATCTCTGCATGTAAACAATCATGTCACTCTTGACCTCAGAGACCGGAAACATGATTAAGTCCTTCATGAGCATCTCAGTCCTGCTTTCCTGCTTTACTGCAGATGAAATCATCAAAGTGAACACAAACATGAACACACGCACACACACACACACACACACACACACACACACACACACACACACACACACACACACACACGCACACGCACACACACACACACACACACTAAAGTCACCTGCTATAACTGAAGTACAGTCTCAGTCCGGAGGGATTCACTGAGTCTCTGACCTTTCAGTTTTGATTTTAATTGGCAATAATCTCACAGAGCACATGCACACCTACAGACATCACCATGACGACGTTATACAAACAGTCATGTCTGAACATTTACTGTACCCATACTTCTTAGAGAGAGAGAGAGAGAGAGAGAGAGAGAGAGAGAGAGAGAGAGCGAGAGAGAGAACAGAGGGAGGGAAATAGTAAGATAAAGAGAAAGAAAGAGCGTGTGAGTGAAATAAAGATGGAATAAAATGATCTGTAATTAAAATGAAGTCTGGAGTGAATTAAACTTTGATAAGGTCAGCTCACACACACACTCCATCTCTCCAAACACTGACTGAGAGAGAGAGAGAGAGAGAGAGAGAGAAAACGGGGACACACACAGTGTAACAGTCTCTGTGACGCTCTGTGAGTCTCCTGAATAAACAGAAAGTGGAACAGTGTTACAGAACCAAACATCTACAGGGGCTGTGAGACCAAGTCACTTTGTGTGTTTGTATTCAGCCCTTTGCAGGGACTAATGTTAGTCAATGTTTATTATGTCATTCAGGGAACATTTGGCTTTCACATGGAATCATGAAGACAGATACATAGATAGATAGATAGACAGCTTTCAGCAATACAGACAGATAAACAGATCTTAACGACTTCACTTTAGTGTGTGTGTGTGTGTGTGTGTGTGTGTGTATGTGTGTGTGTGTGTGTATGTGTGGATTTAGATGTAAAGTTCTCATGATGCTCATTTGTGAGTTCTAAGCTTCCATTATTTGTTGAGTACATTAGATTCATACCTCCAGAATAAAACTAAAGAATTTTTGACAAAATATTATTTAAAAAAAAATATAAAAAGTATTCAGAGCAGTAAAAAGTCAAATGTGCAGTGCAGTGTGATTGTACTGGATATCAGCACAGTGGTTTTTCACAATTTACACACACACACTGACACAGATTTCTCTGAGGGGCATCAGTACATCTCCTCTGTACAATGTAAAACAAGCTGATAATTAGACTCTGACCTTTATCTGCCTTTACAGGCGTGTCCTGGGAGAGAGAGAGAGAGAGAGAGAGAGAGAGAGAGAGAGAGAGAGAGAGAGAGAAGAGAGGAACGAGAGAGAGAGAGAGAGAGAGAGAGAGAGAGGAGAGAAAGAGTGAGAGAGGAGAGAGAGAGATAGGAGAGAAAGAGCGAGAGAGAGGAGAGAGAGAGAGAGAGAGAGAGAGAGAGAGCGAGAGATGAAAAATGACCTACTACCCTGCCAGAATATGGCAACCTCATAATGCATTCTCTACTACAAAAAGATCAACACACACACACACACACACACACACATGCATGCACACACATGCACACACACAAATATTTAGTCATATTGAATATGTTGCCACCAGAGACAGTGAATTAAATCTGCATATGAGATCCTTTATCTGGTCAAACAGTCTATGAGCTTTGAAACACAACAACAGCCCCCTCACAAACACACACACAGAAACACACACACACACACACACACACACACACACACACACACACACACACACACACACACACTGCATGTTAACAGTGGGGCTGTTTTAATCCATGGACAGGTGTCTGGAGCCATCACCACAGCTGGCTGCTAGGAATTTATACATTTATACACAAGCATAAACACATGGACTGTGCTTAATGTCTGGTCTGATGAGGGAGCTCACCAACGAGCCGGATTAGAGTCACAGCATTGTACAAATACACTCTCTCTCTCTCACACACACACACACACACACACACACACACACACACACACACACACACACACACACACCCAGGTTTGCATTTCAACAACATCAGGATGTAGGACTATATTTATACTACATCTGTATTATATATGTAAGCAGTATATATAATAATAATAATAATAATAATAATAGTATACCCCATTTGTATAACATACAATATATATATATATATATAAAACACAAGACTTGTCCAGAAAGTCGCTGGTTCGATCCTCTGAGCCGACAGTACCTCGCTGTTACTGAGATACCCTTGAGCAAAGCACCTCACCCCCATCTGCTCCCAGGCACTGTGGATAGGGCTTCCCACTGCTCCGGGCAAGTGTGCTCACTGCCACCTAGTGTGTGTCTTCACTAGTGTGTATGTGGTATTTCACTCGGATAGGCTAAATAGTGGAAGCAAAATTTCCCCATTGTGGGACTAATGAGGGTCACTTAATCAATGCAGGGGGGCTTCATACCCTTCTAGCCTTCGCTTGGCACCAGACATGGTGAGCTCAGACTTGTGTGTGGCTGCTCCAGAGTGTCCTGTTCTATTGTCAATGCTTTTCTATGGAAATTATACAAGCTGTGTGCATTTGAACACCTGTGTCAGCAGTGAGTGAACTTAATGCAGCTGAATTCACTAATGAGAATTGGTGTCCACAAACTTCTGGACATATAATGTAAAAGACACTATATGTAGGAATAACGTAGTCTAGGTTATTTAGCAATATGTATATACCTAGATATTTTACTTATTTCTAGAAATCTTAGTAGATATTGCTGATTTGGTAGACATTACCTGATATATGAATATTTATATTTATATTTATATGAATATATGAATATATTTTCTATAAATGTTTTCTGGTTTTTGTTAATGGTATTTTTGCAGCACATAATTAATCATAAAGCACATCCCCAGTGTAAATACCTGTTTGTTGCTCCTGTCGGTTTGCCCTGTTTTCCTAAAGGACATCATCGTCCTGAAAATGTATGAAAACCAACACACATAAAACAAAAGCTAGTGTTTTCAATCCTTCACACTAACCCATTACTCATTATCTTCTCTCTAAATCACTGAGGAGGCTAATTAGCTGCTAATGCTGCATTAAAGCCCCTCTCTTCTGGACATTTAATATCAAATACACACAAAAAGCTTTTTCATTCTTTCATCAGCCACCTTTCCACTACCTTTAGCTCTCTGTTCCGCCTCTCTCTCACACACACACACACACACACACTTTCTCCATCCCTGAGCTCTGAGTGTGGATGAAAGGTGTCATTTTGGCTCAGAGTGCTCGAGGAGAATGCATTCAGGGTCAGAAGTCACAGGGTCAGCCAGCCTTTTAGGAGTGGAAATGTGTGATGAGGCAGGCCAGTATTTGTGTGTGTGTGTGTGTGTGTGTGTGTGTGTGTGTGTGTGTGTGTGTGTGTGTGTGTGTGTGTGTGTGTGATGGAAAACTCTTCAATGCCACATTTTTCTAAAAGGAAAAAAATCTAATTTATACAGTTTTTTTTTCTGTGTACCAGTAGTTGATCAAGTCTGGTGCCTGAAGTCTGCTTCTTTAGTTTTTGCACTGCAAACTTATATTCCAGCAATTAGAATCACAGACTTCAAGTCTAAATGACTAGTCTCAAGGGGCCAGACGTGATCTCATAATGGGAATGAACATGTGGGGACAACCTGTTGAACATTTGGTGCTGGATTGAGGTGAAATCCACCACTAACAGAAGTGCACACCCTCTAAAGCCAACCCTGAAACTCCTCTTCTCTGTGCTCTTTCAATGTCCACAATAAAGTTACAGCATGAGCCAAACAAGCACACGGGTCGTATGCCTGGCCTTATTGGGGTGGTCAAGTGCCAGGAGTACCCAGGCAGTCATGGGATTTGAACCCACGATGTTCCAGTTTCAGGTCGCCTCTTTAAAAAATATGGTTCTTCATGGGTTGTTCAGTAAAGAAAATGGTTCTATATAGAACCATGTAGACTCATTTGCATGCTTAAATGGTTCTTCAGATGGTTCTTATAGAGAATGTGCTGTATTTGGTTCTTTATAGATCCCTTTTGAAAATTATTCTATGTAGTGCCAAAAGGGGTTCTATTCAGTTTGTGTTGGTCATCCTCTAGTGCTTCATCAGTGGTCACAGGATGCTGTTGGCTGGATATTTTTGGTTGGTGGACTATTCTCAGTCCAGTAGTGACACAGAGGTGTTTAAACACTCCAGCAGCACTGCTGTGTCTGATCCACTCAGACCAGCACAACACACACTAATACACCACCACCACATCAGTGTTACTGCAGTGGTGAGAATGACAGCAAATAGCACCTGCTCTCTGAGGGTCCATGAGGGTCATGACCCCTGAAGAACAGGGTTCTAGGGGGCTAACAAAATATCAGAGAAACAGATGGACTAGTCTGTAATTGTAGAACTATATATATATTATATATTACTTATTATACATTGATATATATGGAATGAATTTTCAAAAAAGGTTCTATCTACAGCACATTCTCCATGAATCCGAAGAATGCTTTCACAATGAAAGAAGCCCATCCATCCTACCCACCCAGAGAGCATGAGGCTAATTTTGCTATCTTGGACTGGAGATCAAACTCAGTCTTTGTTGTTTTTTTAATGTGATTTTTTTTTTACTGTAATTCCATTTAAATATCATTTAAATATGGCGGCTTTATATAAAACATCAAGGCATGAAGAGAGTGAGGAATACAGCAGTCAGTGAGAAGAAACAACCACAGAAACTGAAGTCTTGAGTAGGCAAATGAAATAGACACCTCCTGCAGAACGTCACTGTGTGAAGCCACAAAGGCAGAGGAGAAGCCATTTGTCTGCCGGGTTCTGCTCCTCTAAGTGTGTGATCATTTTCAGCAGTGTGGTTTAACTGCTTGTATTTGTCAGACAAGTTTGTTCTGGTGAATAAATGTGCCACTGACTCAAAGATTAGACAGGCTATTAAATAAAGGTCATCAATAAAGGTCGTCATCCTGTCATCAGGCTGTAGAGGGAAACGATTAACCTGAAAGGCAAAGACTTGAAAGGAAAATGAATCACAGCACAGAACTGTGTGCATTTATTTTGCTATGTGACACTTTCATCCCAAAACAGGCCATTTTTCAGCACTAAAAGGAGGGTGTGCAAACTCCTGGAAAATGATCTTTAACACTTTCTCAGAATTAACCTTACTGAGTGTCAACTCACTGCTCACTAACGTGTGTTTGGAGACAGTGTGGCATGAGGAAGATCTCTGCTATCCTGTTCATCAAGTATACAAACAATGTAAATGTTCCCTCAAAGGAACAGCAGTGGTTTTAAGGTCTAATTGTGCAACCTAAATATGTTTTTCCAGCTGAAAAGTTCATATTTGTACCTTTTCATAATCAAATGTTTTAAAACAGAACAGTAGAATAAAAGCCTGGAGGCGAGACGGGGTGTGTGGAGTCAGTACAATGTAGAAAATATCATTTCAGTGGATTATGGTTCAGTTATGTTCCCTGACCTAAAGGTCCTGAGATGTACCCTTGAGGTACCACCCCAGTGAGAAGAGGGGCACTGCCCCAGTGACCTTTTAGAACCTTTATTTCTGAGAGTGTTATTTCAACAATCATATTGTGATGATTTTCTAAGTGAAAATAAGTCAACACATCCTCTACAGGGAACACACTTGAAAAATACTTTTTTCTGCAAATCTAAGTGCACAATTTACATTTATTTGTTGAACATATTGAGGAAAAAAAAACTGTGCCATAACTTTTGCACAGGCCACACTTTATGTTACATTTTTCCCCCATACATTCAATTAAAAAAAAAAAAGAAACAGTAACTGAAGTGTGTTCAATTCTCAAAAATACAGTTTCAACAGGGGTGCCCAGTCTTTTGCCTATGACGGTACCTATGGAAAACTAGCCCTCTGAAATCATGTGTGATTCTGTAGTTAGAGACATGCTTATATTAAGTACTCAGAATCTATGCATGTTTCCTCTAAGGAAAAATGAATGGCATTTTTGAAAATCACCATTATCACACAATCCTACTGTATTTGTATGGATGTAATAGTTTTACTCTTTAAAGACTTCATCAGAACATCCAGTCATATTTGGAGGGGCGGTGTACGCAGGGCAAACATATCACCTTTAGAACATTTTAGTTTACTACAGAATGTGATAGTCGTATTTTTTGCCTTAGAGAGAAACTGTTAAGAAATTCCTAATATAGGCCTGACACCAATTACAGAATGATGCCCATCTTCAAAGGTCATTATCTTTAATATCCATTTTATATTTCAGAAATTCATCGAGCAAGAAATATATATGTCCTATAGCTGAAGGTAATGCTGCTCACTCCCAGGGCATGTCTGAGGGACAGACACTCAGCATGGTCATATAGATGGTCATTTGTTTCCCCAATCAGATACCACATTATTTCTCTAATTCCACAGTTGAAATTTCCTGCCCTTATGGAGGCATGTGCCAGGAAAACCTCCCAAACCATTGAGAAGAACCAAGATTTGAATGGATCAGCTCGATAAAAGCATCAAGAAGAACCACTGAGAGGAACCAATACTCAAAAGGAACAACTCTAAGTATTAAGAGTCCCACAATAGAGAAATTTCACCTCCACATTTAACCCATCTGTGTAGTTAAAAACCCACATACACACACCGAGGGGCAGTGAGCACACTGGCCCAGAGTGGTGGGCAGCCCTATTCATAGCACCCAGGGAGCAGTTGGGGGTTAGGTGCCTTGGTCAAGAGTACTTCAGTCATGTACTGTCAGCTCAGGGGATCTAACTGGCGATCTTCTGGTCAAAAGGCTGGTTTCCTAACCTCCAGCTCATGACTGTCCCTAAGAGCATGAAGATAAAAAGCACAAAGAGGAACCACTGAGAAGAACCAAGACTCATAAGGAAAATCTTTCTAAGAGCATGAGGTAGAACCACTGAGAAGAACAAGACTCATAAGGAAAAAATTCCCAAGAGCATGAAGTAGAACCTGATTACAATGAAGATTAAACAGAGGCACTAGGGAGGGAAGGTCTGAAACAAAACCGAAGGACTAACATTTAAGAATCTAACAGGAAAAACAGTTCCACAAGTACATTCAGCTCCACTGACAGTTCTACACATCCATCACTCCAAACTGTGGAGGAGGTGCTGATCCCTACAGCAGCACGAAGGTCAAAAATACCACAAGAAATACGTTTAAGAACACCCCACAAGGAGCACTCATACTCAGCCATGAGTGTGTGAGTGCTTGTATGTGTTTGACTCACAAAGGCTACAGATACACAGCACGTGATGTAGTTTTACATTGGTTCTTCCCTGCCCTCTTCAGCTGCTCTCAGATCAAGAGCGTTTTCTATTCAAGAGAAGTTTTATCAGAAAAGAGGCCAAAAGAGAAGAAACTGAGAATGCAGACAAAGAGAGCAATCATGAAAGAGACAGAGGGATAGAGAGACTAATCCATTCATGAGAATGAAACACAGTGATGCGTGTCATGAAGGAAGAAAGTGCTCCACTGTAAAACTCACCCTTATCATAGCAGCTCTTGCAACACACTCAGTAACCGCTCTCACAGACGCGCACTGCAAAAAAGTTGTATTTTGGATCTTGAGTCTAGTCAATATAGCTGGCATTTCTCATGTTGAGACTGTCCTAACCTTATTCAGATTATTTAATGCGAAAAACGCAAAAATTCTGAGATCATTTTACTTCATACAATAATTTAAGACAAGTAGAGAGAATGTAGGTGGAAATACAAAACAGGAAAATTTGAACAACCTGGAGAATGAGAAACGACTTCAGCCTCGCAAAAAGTCAAACACTGAGAGATATTTTACAAGAAACTATTCTACTTTTGTGGAAAAGTTTCCTGTCAGAGATGTAAGCAGCTATAGCTGAACTAAAGCTTAAAGCAGAGCAAAGTAAGTCTGTAATAGTACATTAGCACATACTGAGACATATTTAGAGCTAAGACAGTAAAATGATACTTCAGTAAAATGGATACAAAATGTAAAATGCTCCCAAGGTGGTTTGATTTTTGTTGAAGCTTGAAAAAAATGGCCCTTCTTAATATTTAGTTTGCTGACCGCTGGCCTAGACATTTAATTGTGCCACAGTAAATTGAGCAAAAATCAAATTTACTAAATTTTCATTCTTACTTCAAATGCAATCAGCTAAGAGCTACAAAGTAAAAATAGCTAATAAGCAAGGGATAAGATTAGCACTGTGCGAACTGCATGCCTAAATCTATACACACTGCCTCAAACCAAGTCAAGCTGTTTAGTAATCTCCAAGAATTTTCCTGATATGTGTTTAACTCTTTGATATCCTGCTACCTTCAAAACGATAAAAAGGACAATAACACATGTTAAATTCAAGTCCAGATTCATACTGGATTAAAATCACTCAACAATTATTACCGTCAGACTGTAAAACTACACACACTGCAGATTCATACTGGATTAAAATCACTCAACAATTATTACCGTCAGACTGTAAAACTACACACACTGCAGATTCATACTGGATTAAAATCACTCCACAATTATTACTGCTAGACTGTAAAACTACACACTGCAGATTCATAGTGGATTAAAATCACTCCACAATTATTACCGCCAGACTGTAAAACTACACACACTGCAGATACATACTGGATTAAAATCACTCCACAATTATTACTGTCAGACTGTAAAACTACACACACTGCAGATTCATACTGGATTAAAATCACTCCACAATAATTACTGTCAGACTGTAAAAACTACACATGCTGTAGATTCATATCAGTTATTTGCCTGTTTCTTGTACATCCAATTTCAACAGTAGTGCAGTCTATATAGTGCTGGCTTGAACTTTGCTGACACTGGCTGGCTTGACACTACCTGACGGTAAAAAGTGCTTCCCAAACGTTCCTGTGGCTTTGAAGACTGAACTCTGCTGCTCAGATTTTAGAGAGAAGTGGCTCATCAAAGCCCCAAAATGCATGGCCAGCCTGCAGCTCAAGCACAGTGAGGCAGTGGGCCAGCGGGCTGGCCGGTTTTAATCTGACCTCAGGCCTGTCCAGCTCACTCTAATCTTTACATTACTCTTGGCTAATGGTGTGGCTATTATGTGGCTATGTGTGCAAGTTTTAGCCGGCCTGAGCTATGAGCTGCTGCAGATTGATGGATATCAGAGATGAAAGTCTTCAGCTAAGAGTTTGGTGGTCTTGTTGACTGAATGGGGGCAAAACACACACACACACACACACATGTAGAAGCACAAACTCTGAGATGGATTAGACAAACAGCAGAAAGAATTAAATGAACTGAACGAAAACATGTGAGCAGAGCTGAAAGCTCAGTGTTTCTGTGGGAGTGAAGAAGAGAGAGCGAGATAGAGAGAGAGAGAGAGAGAGAGAGAGAGATGGTGGGAAAAGGTGAGAAAAGAGTGACGATGAGAGAGGGTGTGTGAGGGAGGAAGAGACAGAAAGAAGCATGAGCAAATGAAAGACAGACAGACAGACACAGACAGACAGACAGACAGACAGACAGACAGACAGAGATAGAAATGGACACAGCAAAAGAGAGATGAGAGTGAACGTGAGAGTGAGAATGATCCTTTCGGTGTTCTTATGTGCCTTCTCTGTGTGTGTGTGTGTGTGTGTGTGTGTGTGTGTGTGTGTGTGTGTGTGTGTGAGATCAGTATTCAAGGTGAGAGTCCATAAATATTTCAGTTCGCTGAAACCTTCACTCACAGAGATATCAGCACTCAGTCAAACTGGGGAGAGAGGGGGGTGAAGAAGAAAGAGAGAAAGAAATATGAAAGAGGAGAAAGAGAGGTGAAAGAGGAGGAAAGACAAAAGAGAGAAAAATGAGGGAGAGAGTGAGAAGAGATGGAGAAAGAGTGGTGAGAGAAGAGGGAATAAGAAACAGAGGAAGGGTGGAACAGAAGTGAGGGAAGAGGAAAGAAGAAACAGAGGGAGTAAAGAGAGAGAGGTGAAGGAAGAGGGATGACAAAAGAAAGAAAAAGACAGGGAGAGAGAGAAAGATGTAGAAAGAGAGGTGAGGGAAGAACAAAGAGAAAAAGAAAGAGAGAGAAGAGAGAGGTGAAGGAATAGGGATGACAAAAGAAAGAAAAAGATAGGGAGAGAGAGAAAGATGTAGAAAGAGAGAGGGGAGGGAAGAGGGAAGAACAAAGAGAGAAGAGAAGGAGAAAGAGAGAGGTGAAGGAAGAGGGAAGACAAAAGAGAAAAAAGAGGGAAAGAGGGAGAAGAGATGGAGAAAGAGAGGTGAGAGAAGAGGGAACAGAGGAGAGGTAGGGGGGAAAAGAGATGAAGGAAGAGGAAAGAAGAAACAGAGGGAATAAAGTAAGAGGTGAAGGAAGAGGGATGACAAAAGAGAGAAAAAGAGAGGGAGAGAGAGCTGTAGAAAGAGAGAGGTGAGGGAAGAACAAACAGAAAGAGACAGAGAAGAGAGGGAGAAAAGAGAGAGAGGTGAGGGAAGAAGAAAGAGAGACCCTCACAGAGCAGGTACTATTTAGGTGATGGAGCATTCTCAGCACTACAGTAACATTGATGTGGTGGTGGTGTTTTAATGTGTGTGTGTGTTGTGCTGGTACGAGCGGATCAGACATAGAACAGGGATAAGTCAACTGACTAAGTTAGGGGAGCAGAGAAAGAGAGAAAGAGAGAGACAGAGAGAGAGAGAGAGAGAGAGAGAAAGAGAGAGAGAGAGAGAGATGAATAATGACTCAGACTCTGTGAACCAGAAAGACCCGAATCTACAGAGACGCAAAATCGAGGCCAAAAAGAACAGAGAGAGGAAGAGACAGACGAACAAGATCCGTAACATCACCCAGAGCAGAGAACAGCAGCTCTAATCCTGAAACAATCAATGGATTAGACATCAGGAGGAACAAGGGAAGGTAGGGGAGGGGAGGGGAGGGGAGGAGAAGAGAGACAGAGAGACGAGGAGAAGAGCAGCGAGAATATAAAATAAAGCACAAACAATCTGATGGAAAGTTGTCCCTCAAAACACAATAAAGTGGTCTGAGTGGACAAATGGACGGGACGTAATAGAACACAGCAGCATCACATTGTTTAAAGCTTATAAATATACAGCTCTTTAAAAGTGTAAGTCTAATTTTGTTTGGATGGTTCCCTATAGATGTTCTACAGATATTTAAATCATTAAAAAACTTTCTGGTCATGTTCAGTTGATTATCAACAATATTATGGTTAGGGTTAGGTTTAGGAGTAGCTGTAGGTTCTGCCTTGAGGTTAAGGTTAGGGTTAGGTTTAGGAGTAACTGTAGGTTTTGCCTTGAGGTTAGTGTTAGGCTTAGGTGTAGGAGTAGCTGTAGGTTTTGCCTTGAGGTTAGTGTTAGGCTTAGGTTTAGGAGTAGCTGTAGGTTTTGCCTTGAGGTTAGTGTTAGGCTTAGGTTTAGGAGTAGCTGTAGGTTTTGCCCTGAGGTTAGTGTTAGGCTTAGGTTTAGGAGTAGCTGTAGGTTTTGCCTTGAGGTTAGTGTTAGGCTTAGGTTTAGGAGTAGCTGTAGGTTTTGCCTTGAGGTTAGTGTTAGGCTTAGGTGTAGGAGTAGCTGTAGGTTTTGCCTTGAGGTTAGTGTTAGGCTTAGGTTTAGGAGTAGCTGTAGGTTTTGCCTTGAGGTTAGTGTTAGGCTTAGGTTTAGGAGTAGCTGTAGGTTTTGCCTTGAGGTTAGTGTTAGGCTTAGGTTTAGGAGTAGCTGTAGGTTTTGCCTTGAGGTTAAGGTTAGGGTTAGCTTTAGGAATAGCTGTAGGTTTTGCTTTGAGGTTAGTGTTGGGCTTAGGTTTAGGAGGTTCAGGGTTAGGGATAGATTGAATTAACTCTTTCACACTGAACTTGAAGTTCAGTCGCATTTATTTGAAATTTAGTTGAATGTTACTTAAAGACATACTGAGCATTTACAAACCATCCACAGTGAAGAAATATACCATGAAATGTTTCAATCTGTTTAATATGTCATGCTTGAAATATCTTTTTTTCATTAGTAATCCATTAAAGGATATGAAAAATGTACACTTCAGCAGAAAGTTGCACCATTCAAATACAAAACAAAATGAATTTGTGGCATGTGCAAAGGTTTGGATACCCTTCAAGTTGTGAAGTATGACAACTAACTTGTTAGACCTTAATTGACTTGTTAAGGCTGGTTAGACAGATCAGGGATTAGCATTAGATTCAGTCATTTGATGACAATACCAGAGCGTAATAAATTCTCTACATCATTAACACTTTGCTAATAGTCAAAAACCATGGGCTCCTCCAAGCAGCTGGCTGAGGATATGAAAATTAAGCTAACAGCGTTTAAAGCAGGTGAAGGCTAAAAAAAAAGATGCCAAAATGCTTACAGCTCACACTTTCTACTCTCTGAAATAACAATTAAGCGGAAGACAAGGCAAGATCTTGAAGACCATATAAACTCTCAGAGAGATCTGCTCGTGCGCTGAGCAGAAAAGCAAAGCAAAACCCCCACATGACAAAAACGGACCTGTAGCTGACTCAGGAGTGGTGGTGTATTGTTCTGCTGTGCAACACTGTTGCACAAACATGATCTGCATGGAAAAGCAATCAGAAAACCTTACCTGCAACTTCATCATAACGGTGTCTAAGGTATGTAAAACATCTAGATAGACATCAGAGACATTTTGGAATTAGGTACTGTGGACTGAATAATTGAAAACTGAATTCTTTGGATGTCAAAGTCTTGTAGAAATACAAAAAAGCAGGATTTGATGAAAAGAACACCTTGCCAACTGTTAAGGATGGATGGATCTATTACGCTTTAGGGTAATGGTGCAGGCAGTGGCATAGAAAACATTGCATGGGTAGATGAATGAATGGATTCCATGTTTTCTTTTCTAAATAATCAAATATGAAGTAACTATACATTAAAATTTGCCCAAATTGCTGTAGAAGGTATGTTGACTTCTTATCACTTTGAAAATCAACAAAATATGTTATATGGTCAGAAGAGGCCACACGCTTGCAAATGGAATCTTTAAAAAAAAGTGTGTATCTTTTTAAATTGAACATTTTTAAACCTCTGTTTTATCATGAAAATGACTCATTTGTACTGTATATACAGTACATATCTTTGTATACTTTCTCTCTTCAAGTGTTTACAACTCTTTTTATGGTGAAGTCTGTGTCTATTTTTTCAGCAAAGCCAAAACAGCAGAAAATGTTTTGGCTGAATAAGGCCTTTTCTCAGACTCCAAGTCTAGACGTGGCAGTGTGTGGTGGTTGTTTTTGTCTGAAAGTGTGTGCTGATGATGGCAGTCCAGTCCTCAGCAGGGGATCGTTCTCCCTCCAGGGCTGAGAGGACTCACACTGAAATAGCTTTAGCAGGTACTGATACCACGTCAGAAAACAGTGAAGGTCTGGACTGGGTTACACCAGGTTTGCCTAAATTTACACTTAAGTTTGGGTGTAAAGTGTTTATTATGTCCTTAGTTACACTAGTTAGTTTCAACCTATCTTAACTAGTAACAACTAACGAATGGATATGTCACTTTAACATGACGATAACATGGTCAGAACCAATCTATAAACCCACTGCCCTGGAAACGTGTTAGCAGCTGGCTCTGACTTTTCCATGGAAAACAACAGCAGAATTTTGCAGATACTTTTCATAACACAACAAATAATCTTGGACATATTTTTCTGATTCTTTGCCCAGTAAATTTTCAGATTCCATCTGTTTGGGGAGCTTCTTGCCTTCACACAGCAAAATAATTAGATCTTTGCAAGTGTAAACATCTTAAATGAAGTCAATGTATCTGCTATTTCTCATTATGATACTTAGATGAGATGAGATTATTTAACTTATTTCTTAACTTATTCTAAGTATTTTTACTTGTTTTTAAGCAGTTTTTTCTCATGGACATGTCTTGTTTCATCAGAAGATCGGTTATTTGTTCAAAATAAAATTTTCTTCATTATTTCTCAAAACAAGTAAACTAATGTGCCAAAGGAGTAAGACACTTTCACAAAAAAAATCACTTAAACCAATAGAAAATATACAGAAACAGGTGGAATAATCTTATAATATTCTTACAACAGTCTCATAATGAGAAATAGTAGATTTATTGACTACATTTTAGACGTTTTCACTTGGTAAGATATTATTTTTGCAGTGCAGTCTTCAGTAAGCGAGATGCTGCTCAGTGGGGTTCAAATCGGGTGATTGATTTGATCAAGGGCTTTCCGCTTTTTCACCCTCAAAAACTCCATAGTGTCTTAAACAGTACATTAGAGGTCACTGTCCTGCTGCAAGGTGAAGCACCACCAAGTGGCCTTTGATTGGATCTGAGTAATTATGATGCTTGTGTTCACTACAGAATTCATCCTGCTGTTGCTGCTGTCTGCAGTCACGTCATCAATAAAGATGAGTGATCCAGTTCCACTGGCAGTCATATGCCATGTTACACAGCGATGAGTAACACTAAAAATAATTTCAATCAAAAAATCAATTTACTCGAGCTAAATGTATACATTGGATCCACATGAATAAGACAGTGGCCTAAAACTTCAACACAATTAGTGCTGAAATTAATGAGCTGAATGATAATTATCGGCTTGATGTATTTTATTCACATGGACATTATATACATTTTAAACAATGTAATTAAGTGCATTTGTTTTCAGTGTTGAATTAGATCATTAGCAGTTCATTTTTCTCCACACATTCCTTTTCTTTCTGTCTGTAATGCTGGCCTAACACAGCAAGTCTTTCAAGAAATTGCATGCTTTAGTATGTTTTGCATGCAACATATTCAGCTACTCCAGTAGTTTCATATTGTAAATCCAGCCTTATCCAAGAACTCTACAGTTGTTTCTATGTTTTTTGTCTATTTTAGCACTGTAACCCAGCAGTTCTGTTCTTGAGACTTAACAGTGGTTTGCGTGGAATCATGTTTTGGTCTGTATTATGCAGTTGTTATTGATCAGTAATCTTAGATTGTTGAGTAGTTGGGTACGTTTGCTGAATGCATGCAGATGCTGCTTTGTTCTATTTTATTTATTTATTTATTTACTTATGCATTTTTGCTGTATATTTGTGTGTATTCATCCAACACCACGGCTGCTCTGAACTGAGTAAAGCGGTGCTCTTTGAGAGATAAAACCAGCAGACACACACATACAGATATAAATGCTCTGTCCTTCACTCCAGTTACTCACCAAATAAATATATTACAACCAAGTCAATCCTGAGCAGACTACACAAAAAACGAGAGAGAGAGAGAGAGAGGGGGGGGGGGGGGCTTGTGTATATATATATATATATATATATATATATATATATATATATAAACACACGCAGATCAGGCATAACATTATGACCACCTCCTTGTTTCTACGCTCAGTGTCCATTTTATCAGCTCCACTTACTGTATAGCTGCACTTTGTAGTTCTACAGTTATAGACTGTAGTCCATCTGTTTCTCTGATACTTTGTTAGCCCCCTTTTACCCTGTTCTTCAGTGGTCAAGACTCACATGGACCCTCGCAGAGCAGGTGATGGATCATTCTCAGCACTGCAGTAACACTGACATGGTGGTGTGTTAGTGTGTGTTGCGCTGGTCTGGGTGGATCAGGCACAGCAGTGCTGCTGGAGTTTTTAAATGCCTCAGTGTCTCTGCTGGACTGAGAATAACCAAAAATATCCAGCCAACAGTGTCCTGTGACCACTGATGTAGGACTAGAGGATGACCCACACAAACTGTGCAGCAGCAGATGAGCTATCGTCTCTGACTTTACATCTGCAAGGTGGACTGACAAGGTAGGAGTGTCTAATAGAGTGGACAGTGAGTGGACACAGTGTTATATACTGTAGAAATATACATACACACACACACACACACACAAACACACACACACATGCTGTTCCTGAAACAAAACAGACGATTGAAAACGAAATAATGAAAAAACATGTTCCAGAATTTTTTTCCAAGTCATTTTGGGACATCCCTTTTGGTCCATTCATCATGAAGTTTATAATGTGAAAACCAACAGGGCAGCATTTTCAAATTATGAGAGAGAGACTGTGTGATTCCAGCCAGATGTGAGGAACACTACAAAAATGATGAAAGGAGTGCACATGGGCACAGGCAGGGCAGCAGATGGGTTCCTGGCAGAATTACACAACTCACATCACCTGTTAAATATCACAGGCTGTAAAGGGAGCAAGGTGTTTGTGTACCTGAGCTCACAGATTCCTGCTTAGAAAGACTGGGAAAATTTCGAGAGAGAGAGAGAGAGAGAGAGAGAGAGAGAGAGAGAGAGAGAGAGATACAGATATAATTGGGTAGAAGAATCTGAGTGCATCTAGGCATCCACTGCATATTTAATTGCTCTATCCATGTTGCCCATATATGCTTTCTTTTATAGCAGCTGCTGCTCAGCTGGATAAGCTTTACAGAATATTGACCAAAATAACATTCAACTCAGAAGCCTAAAGGAACACTGTGACCAAATAAAACCATCACTGCAGCTACTGTAAACATGCCCACTCTCCTCCTACAGCAGAGCAGAAGCTTTCTCCTTTACAGACCAGGAAAATCCCCTTCTGATGATGTGTCTTGAAGGTGGGAGGAACTTCTGAATATATTTGGGGGAAGAGTGTTTACATGTTTTGCTAGCTGGTAATGCAGAAGGAAGGCAGATAGCTAACATTTCTGCTAGGAAGCTGAACATCTTATTGCAGCTGCATAACTGTAGTCTTCACATCATTAATACAGTAAAGAAAGGATTGCTTAAACAAAATAAATGAGTTTTATATGAGGAGGACAACAAGCTAAAAGCAGCATAGCTGTCTTGATACGTTACCTCAGTTTGGCTTTTTCTCTCTGGCTAAAGGGGTAAAACCTTGTCTCTGCTGTTCATTTTCAGCTGAATAAAGACAGAACTGCCGTTTTCTTTACAATTTGGTCCCATGACTAAGGTGAGTTACACCAATGTAAGCTTGGTTGTATTTTTTAGCCTGTGGCTAAGCTAATAGTCAAGATTGGTGACACCCAGGATTCCCAAAGGTTGTACACACACACACACACACACACACACACACACACACACACACACACACTTGCCCGGAGCAGTGGGCAGCCCTATCCACGGTGCCCGGGGAGCAATTGGGGGTTAGGTGTCTTGCTCAAGACACCTCAGTCACATGCTGTCGGCCCTGGGGATCGAACCGGCAACCAAACACAAGGTTGGTTCCCTAACCTCTAGCCCATGACTGCCCACTCTTGTATCATGTGTTTGAGTAAAGCATGCTGGGTATTGTAGTGAGAAAACGTTGATGAGGGAGAACATGAAGTGAACTGCATATGAATAATTGCAACCCAAAACTCAGTTTATGTAACAATATATACATTCAGAATCTACTGTTTATTTCAAATTATACATATTTTCTATTCATATGAAAGGTCACAGTATTAAGATAGATCAGGGTGTAGTTTTTTCAGATTATCTGAGGTAGCATTAGCATGGTGGCAAATGTATTATTCCTAGTTTCCTAGTTTCAATTAGCTGCAACAACACATGTGTAGGATCTGTATACAGAGACTTTATGAAAAGTGGGAGTGAGCTGAAACAGGCCCATCCTATCTCAATGCTGGTACATCTGAATGGCACAGTGATGTAATTGAGGGTGTTGCAGTTGGCACAAATGAACAGGAGAGTGGGTTGGTGATAGGTGAGAGGAGGCCCTGATGGTCAGTCTTCCAACTGCGTTCAGCAGGACGAGAGGGCAGTCATTATCTCAGGATAATGAGATAAATCTCAGCCTCCTCACCCCTAGTTAACTTAGCATAGCTGAAGAGATCCAAACACTCCAGTGCAAGTTCGATTCGACTAACTGGTGCTCGGTTATCACAGGTATAGATGATAAAAACTTACATCAGCAGGACCAAAGTCGACTGACTGATGGTAAAGTGACACAAAGTCAGAATCGGACCTGTTTTGTGGTGCTTTAAGCTGTAGCCTGATAGGCTAAGCTATCACAAGTTCACAGTGCCTCCTGCAGTACGGGCTCGGTTCTAATGGTTAACAGCTGCCGTTTAGAGAATAAAGGCTCGTATCTGAGAGCATTTGACTGGAGTTGACAAAGAAAAAAACAGAATTGTTCTGTGGTGCTTTGAGTTGGACCCTGCTGGACGGTGCTAATGCTAATGTAGCTAGCTATCCAGCAACAGGTGGTATAGACTGTTTCAGAAGCAGATGCTGAAATAACGCCTGTTTAGAGGATGAGAGCGTGCCGAGAGACTGGGGTTGGAGTGACAGACAGAGTGTGTTTTGAGGTGGGTGGTGTGTGCTTTGCTATTAGCCTGTTGGCATTTATCCTCTCGTTTGTGTTTTAACTGGCACAACAGATGGAAAAAGAAACCGTAACCGCTCCTCCATCTCATAAGTCTGGACAAGCATTTGGCTTGACCTTGGGAAAGCGGCCAATGCTTGCTACAGTTTTTCATTAGATTAAATAGAATTTTTACCAACAATTCTGTAAAACTT
Source organism: Pygocentrus nattereri (assembly GCF_015220715.1). Lineage (NCBI taxonomy): Eukaryota > Metazoa > Chordata > Actinopteri > Characiformes > Serrasalmidae > Pygocentrus > Pygocentrus nattereri. The sequence goes on from NC_051227.1 coordinate 17,749,488, forward strand.
GTCCAGCCTAGCAACAGATGCAACAGAAGAACACAGTGCATGAATAGAATCTTTCAATTTAGTTTCATCATTGTATCAGAATATAATGAATATACATTACTGGTAAAAGGCCGTGAAGCAGATCCATCCTCTGTCAATCACTGCATCCATGTGTGAGTGCATCACAGTTTCACTGAGGCCAAGATAATGTCTTCAGATGCTAATCAAAGAAATTATGCTAATATTCCATATGCGCTGGGTTTGATCTGAAGCTCCCTTTTGCCTGCACCCTTTGAAGGGCCCATACCCTTCGCTTTCGTGTGGTTTATTTTTTTCCTGGAGGTCCATGCATGATGTTTGTGTGGTGTATGTATTATAAACAGACATAATTCATTTTTATATGGCCATTTACCATCATATCTTTATCCATTAGAATCAAACAGGCCGTTTATGGGTGTTTTTGTTTGTTATTGCTGTACTGTCATATCTGTGCTTTAAATGAGCTCTGTTCCAACTGAGTCTTTAAAAAGCAGTCTTTTTGTAAATATCCCTAACTTGAACAGGTCTGGCTAACATGCCCAAATGTTAATGTGCAGGGCTGAAGTGCTGTAGGCTGAATAACTGGATATACACCAACTGGCCGCTTCATTAAGTACACCTTATTGTATATACACTCTGTCCATTGTGTCAGCTCCACTCATCATATAGGAGCACTTTGTAGTTCTACAGTTACAGACTCTAGTCCATCTGTTTCTCTGCGTACTCTGTTACCCTCTTATTCATTGGTCAGGACTCCCATAGGACCACCGAAGAGCAGGTAGTATTTGGGTGGTGGATCATTCTCAGCACTGCAATAACACTGACATGGTGGTGGTGTGTTAGTGTGTGTTGTGCTGGTCTGAGTGGATCAGCTGCTGGAGTTTTTAAACAATGTGTCCACTCACTGTCCACTCTATTAGACACTCCTACCCTGTCAGTCCACCTTGTAGATGTAACGTCAGAGAATTAGAATAGTCCACCAACTTAAAACATCCATGGGCAGCATCTTGTGATCACTGATGAGGGATCAGAGCACTGTGCAGCAGTGTCTGTCTAGACCAACAGGTAGGAGTGTCTAGTATAGTGGACAGTGTATCAAACCTCCAGCAGCAGTGCTGAGAACTGACCAATGCCCCTTCTAATTACTACTGTTGACACAAGCATTTTATTGCACACAAAAACGTTGTACAGAAAAGCACTGAGCACTAAAATGGGACGCTCTGGAGAAGCTGCACATGAGCCTAAGGTCTCTATGGTCAATGTTGAGCATTGGCTAGAGGGATTTAAAGCCCCACCCCTCCCACACTTTTGGGTGGACAGATTATCATCCAACTGATCATCCAACATCAGTCCCTGACCTCAATAATGCTCTTGTGGCTGAATGCAATCAAATCCTCACAGCAATGTTTCAACATCTGTGTAAAGCCTTTCAGACTTTCAGACTAATGCTGTAAATACCGATTACGTATTTATGACTTATTATAATCAATTTCATACAACCCCAATTCCAATGAAGTTGGGACGTTGTGTAAAACATAAATAAAAACAGAATACGATGATTTGCAAATCCTTTACAACCTATATTCAGTTGAACACACTACAAAGGTCAAGATATGTAATGTTCAAATGGATAAAGTTTATTGTTTTTTGCAAATATTCACTCATTTTGAATTTGATGCCTGCAACACGTTCCAAAGAAGTTTGGACAGGGGCAACAAAAGACTGGAAAAGTTGAGGAAAGCTAAAAAAACACCAGTTTGGAACATTCCACAGGTGAGCAGGCTAATTGGAAACAGGTCAGTGTCATGACTGGGTATAAAAGGGAGCATCCCTGAAAGGCTCAGTCGTTCACAAGCAAGGATGGAGCAAGGTTCTCCACTTTGTGAACAACTGCGTGAGCAAATAGTCCAACAGTTTAAGAACAACGTTTCTCAACGTGCAGTTGGAAGGAATTTAGGGATTTCATCATCTACAGTCCATAATATCATCAAAAGATTCAGAGAATCTGGAGAAATCTCTGCAAGTAAGCAGCAAGGCAGAAAACCAACATTGAATGCCCGTGAACTTCCATCCCTCAGGCAGCACTGCATTAAAAACTGACATCATTCTGTAACGGATATTAACCACATGGGCTCAGGAACACTTCAGAAAACCACTGTCACTGAACACAGTTCGTCGCTCCGTCTACAAGTGCAAGTTAAAAGTCTGCCATGCAAAGTGAAAGCCACATATCAACAACACCCAGAAACGCCGCCGGCTTCTCTGGGCCCGAGCTCGTCTGAGATGGACTGACGAGTCCACATTTCAAATTGTTTTTGGAAATCATGGGCGTCGTGTCCTCCGGGCAAAAGAGGAAAAGGACTGTCCGGATTGTTATCAGCGCAAAGTTCAAAAGCCAGCATCTCTGATGGTATGGGGGTGTGTTGGTGCCCATGGCATGGGTAACTTGCACATCTGTGAAGGCACCATTAATGCTGAAAGGTACATACAGATTTTGGAGCAACATATGCTGCCATCCAAGCAACGTCTTTTTCAGGGACATCCCTGCTTATTTCAGCAAGACAATGCCAAGCCACATTCTGCACGCGTTACAACAGCGTGGCTTCGTAGTAAAAGAGTGCGGGTACTAGACTGGCCTGCCTGCAGTCCAGACCTGTGTCCCATTGAAAATGTGTGGCGCATTATGAAGAGAACGGAGCCCCCGGACTGTTGACCAACAGAAGTTTTACATCAAGCAAGAATGGGAAAGAATTCCACCTGCAAAGCTTCAACAATTAGTGTCCTCAGTTCCCAAACATTTATTGAGTGTTGTTAAAAGGAAAGGTGATGTAACACAGTGGTAAACGTGCCCCTGTCCCAACTTCTTTGGAATGTGTTGCAGGCATCAAATTCAAAATGAGTGAATATTTGCAAAAAACAATAAAGTTTATCCATTTGAACATTAAATATCTTGTCTTTGTAGTGTATTCAATTGAATATATACGTTGAAAAGGATTTGCAAATCATTGCAAATTTTTATTTATGTTCTACACAACGTCCCAACTTCATTGGAATTGGGGTTGTAACTTATCACTGTACAGTTGTACATTGGAAAAGAGCAATACTAGTGTATATTGTGTATATGTGTATATTCAGAGTCAGTGTATATATTATATATTTTATTATATACATATATATATATATATATATATATATATATATATATTTTTTTTTTTTTTTCTGTATTTAAATTCTATAAGGGGGCTATGCACCTAAGATTTTCACTCACTTTCCACCTGTGTAGATGTGATGTAACAGTAAACGTGATTTGATTTTGAATAATTCTGCTTCTAAATTGGCTTTAATTAGATTTATCAATAACAAAAACATCCTGAATAACTCATGATGCGTCATCGCCATGGCAACCTGAACACTGGAATGTGACAGAGATAAAGAGACATGATTTTAAAAAAAGCAAAGTGTAATTAAAGGTGAATAAATATACATTTTCTCACTTTGTGTTCTTCATTTCTATATTAACACAACATAATACATTAACACAGTTGTTGCCAAAAGTGAATGAACTGAAAGCCAATGTTATTGACACAGTATATTTTACTGGAAGAGATGCACACAATTAAAGTAAATTCAATACATGACTGTAAACATGACTGTGTGGAAAATGGGAAAAAGTAAAGGCAGACAGAGAGTGCTAAAAGGAAAGAAGTGGAAGGAAAGCAGCTGCTGATCAGAGATGCCTGGATATCTAAGCATCAGCCTCCTAAAGCTTGTTAAAATTTAAATGACATTGTCCACATTTTACAAAGCAAACAAAGCTCAGCTGAATGAGCCAATGAGTCTACAAATCTGCCCTGCACAGGCAGGATATACGGCAGTTTGGCTGAGAAGAAGAGGAAGCGAGAGAAAGAGCGAGAGAGAGAGAGAGAGAGACAGAGAGAGAGAGCAAATAAATACATATAAGAGGGTAAAGTAACACAAAACACATCTGAGCTACTTCTCTGGTGCATAAACATTAAGACAGGGACATAAGTGCACATTGTACTAGTTGGAAAACACAAACTGTAAATTACAATGCAATAAATAGACAACAGACAACACAATGCACATACACCAAACACAAACCAAATTCTGTTAGTTTACTTTAGAAAATTATATATTGTTTCCAGGCATTTTTCCTTTCCCACTAGCAATGTTGCAATATTTAATGTAAAATCTTTAAGTGATAGTTTGCCCATTTGGAAAATTGTACCCCCTACACTCCCCCAGCCAACTGAGGATTGGAGGAGAATAGCTGATGATTTAGCACCAGTCTAACTGCACACCTACGTAATCACTTGCCTCAGCCTGTGTCAAGGTGTAAAGTAATCTCACCGCAGCACGGTCTCGGTTCTAGTGAACCGATGATTAAAAACACCTGTTTAGAAAATAAAGCCTCAATTCGAATGATTGGTGCTGAGGTGACTTGTTCTGTGGTGCTCTGAGTTGGTTGCTTGAGTATTTGTTGGGTCTGATTTAGTGGCACAACAAAAAAAGAAAAAGAAAACATAATTTAGAATCATTTTGCCAACTGTGGAATTAGACCTCTGCATTTAACCCATACGTGCAGTGAAACGCCCACATGCACACACACTAGTGAACACATACACTAGGAGGCAGCGAGCACACTTGCCCGGAGCGGTGGGCAGCCCTATCCACAGTGACCGGGGAGCAGTTGGAGGTTAGGTGCCTTGCTTAAGGGCACTTCAGTCACAGACTGTCAGCCGAGAGGATCGAACCAGTGACCCTCTGGGCACTGGAACTGTCCTTCCCTAAAGGTTCCAGTAATACACACAAAAAAACCTGTAAGCATTGAATCTTCACTAAACATCCTGACCGGACACAATTTAAAACGAGTACATTCTCACTTCCCTCTTGGAAAAATGTATCATGTGAAGGTTTTAGTCTTTCAAGTCACTCAATCACACTTTATCATTCATTATCGGTTTTCTAGCAACTCAGGTATTCATGGCAACTAGTTGGCTATTTAGCTAACCAGTTGCATTTGTCCCTGATTTATGCTTTGTTATATGCTTTGGTGTTAATATTTGCCACTATATCTATCCAGACTAGTTATAAAATATTACAACATGCTATATTTAGCATAATAACATAAAGGAAACATACATTACATTTTATAAGCATTGCACATGTTTATTATCATAAATTAAATGTAACATGAAAGTAGGTTGGCCTGCTAATAGGCTCACTAGGTCTAACTAGGCTAATAGCTATCAGGCTACCTAGGTCTAACTAGGCTAATAGCTATCAGGCTACCTAGGTCTAACTAGGCTAATAGCTAACAGACTAACTAGGTCTAACTAGGCTAATAGCTAACAGGCTAACTAGGCTAACAGCCATCAGGCTAACTAGATTCCCTCAGAATTATTTATCAGAATTAGAATTAGAATCAGAATCAGAATTGTCTGATCTGACCTCAGACAGGGGCATCGCAGTCAGTCCACCTCAGAGGCAAGACTGAGACTGCTCATTGATGGTTAATGACCAAGCTCAAGGACTAACAGCGCTAGTTTTAGCTTCATGTTTTCAGTCATACAGTGTTAGAAACAACAGAATCAAGTCTACTAGAGATCCTGAACAACTCCACACGGTTTGATGCACGTTTGTGAGGATTTAGGCCTGCAGCTTGTACAGTAATAAACAGGGTATAAGCTTCCATTCTAAACTTCAGACACCAAACATGTCTGGGCTGATGAATTTGGGGTTAAAGGGGAAACTGTGTATAAAACAAATGGACCAATATTTGTCAGACCAATAAAGCAGCCTGAAGTGAAGTGAATTCAATTGAGAGAGAGAGAGAGAAAGAGAGAGAGAGAGAGAGAGAGAGAGAGGGAGAGAAAGAGAGAGAGAGAGAGAGAGAGAGGAGGAATTACGAGCTTAACTGCAGATGAAACATTTACATTTAAATGAAAAGGGAGGGGGATTCACCAAATCTTTCAGCAGATTAGAGTCTGTCTAAATGAGCAAATGACCTAAAAGCTCTTCGCCTCATTTTGACGGTCACTTAGTCACAACATTACCATTCAAAAACACCAGACAGAGCAAAAACACACTGATACACGGAGCTGAGCTGAACATCTGTAAGATCTAGCATACTGTGAGAGAGAGAGAGAGAGAGAGAGAGAGAGAGAGAGAGAGAGAGAGAGAGAGAGAGAATGAGTCAGAGAGACAGATAGAAATAGAAAACAAACAGTGAGAGAAAAGGAATGAATAAAGAAGAGAGAGAGGGTGATAAACTAAGAGAGGGGGTGAGGAAGAATGAAAGAGTCAGAGAGACAGATAAATGAGTGGGGTGGACAGAAATGAAGGGAGAGAGAGAGAAAGAGAATGAGAGAGAGGAAGGGAGGGAGGAAGGGACAGAGGAAGGGAAGAAGGAAGGGAAGGAAGGAAAGAGAAAATGAGTAAGGGATAGTGACAAAAGAAGAGAGGGAGAAGGAGAGAGAGAAGAGAAAGAAAAAATTAAAAGGGAGAGAGACAGAGAGGAAAGAGAAAACAGTGAGAGTGAAGAGAGGGATTAAAAGGGATAGAGACCGAGAGAGGAGAGAGAAAGCAAGAACAGTGAGAGAGTGAAGAGACGTATTAAAAGGGAAAGAGACGTGAGAGAGGATAGAGAAAGAGAAAACAGTGAGAGAGTGAAGAGAGGGACTAAAAGGAGAGAGACCGAGAGAGGAGAGAAAGAGAAAACAGTGAGAGAGTAAAGAGAGGGATTAAAAGGGAGAGAGACAGAAAGGGGAGAGAGAAAGAGAAAACAGTGAGAGTGAAGAGAAAGATTAAAAGGGAGAGAGAAAGAGAAAGCAGTGAGAGAGTGAAGAGAGGGACTAAAAGGGAGAGAGACTGAGAGAGGAGAGAAAGAGAAAACAGTGAGAGAGTAAAGAGAGGGATTAAAAGGGAGAGAGACAGAAAGGGGAGAGAGAAAGAGAAAACAGCGAGAGTGAAGAAAGGGATTAAAAAGGAGAGAGACAGAGAAAGGAGAGAGAAAGAGAAAAGAGTGAGAGAGTGAAGAGAGGGATTAAAAAGGAGAGAGACAGAGAGAGGAGAGAGAAAGAGAAAACAGTGAGAGAGTGAAGAGAGGGATTAAAAAGGAGAGAGACAGAGAAAGGAGAAAGAAAGAGACAACAGTGAGAGAGTGAAGAGAGGGATTAAAAGGGAGGGAGACTGAGAGAGGAGAGAGAAAGAGAAAACAGAGTGAGAGAGAGAAAATAGAGAAAGGAAAGGAGAGAGAAAAGGAGAGAAAAGCTATAGTGGTGTCTCCCCTCTGACCAACCCAGCCCTCGTGAGTGAATTATTCAGAGCGCAACACTTAAAGGCTGGAAATGAAAGAAAAATAAAAGAGGGAACGTGAGAATGATAACAAAAGAGAGAGAATGAGAGGAAATAGAATTCAGTGTGGTTCCTATCTCTCTCTCTTTCTCTCTCTCTGTTTCTTTCTAACCCTTATCCAATCTCTATCTCTGTCTTGCTGTTTTCTCTCTTTCTCCCTCTCCTTGTGCTTGTGTGTTTATTTCTATCCCTCACCCAGACTCTCCTATGTTCTTTCATTCACTCTTTTCTTTCTATCTTTTCTATTTTTCTTCCTTCTCTCTTGCTCTTTCACTTTTCCTCCTTTGTGCCCTTTTCTCTTTGTCTCCCCTTCACTGTATCCCCCTTTTCCCCTCTGCATCTTTATCTCATTCTTTTCTTTCTCTTTCACCTGCTTTTTCTTTTACCCACCACTTCACTCCCCCAATGTCCTTCTTTTCACTCTTTCATTTTCTGTCTAACTCTTGCTGTCTTCCTTTTGCTGTTTGCTGTTTTTCTCCCTCTCCTTCTGCTCTCTCTTTCCTATACCCCCCCCCCCTCTTTATTTACACCATAAAATTGTTAACATTCAAATTAATTAATCATCAGACGGGCAAAACTGTGGGCTTAATATCTGCACTTTAATTACAGCTGGTAGGTGTGTGTGTGTGTGTGTGTGTGTGTGTGTGTGTGTGTCAGAGTGAAATAGATAAATAAAACCTACTGGATTGGACAGTAAACACATTCACTCATTCAAATAAATCTCCCTGTTTCAAATGAAATCACAGTTTCACAGTTTCACAGTTTCACAGTTTCTGTTTCACAGAAATCAGATTTGCACTGAATTTCAGTTAAAAGATAATTAACACACTGCTTAATCCTCTTCTCCAGAACAATGATTTCTTTTTTTAAAATTATTTTTCATTATTCAACATTTTGAATAAAAGAGAAAACGCTGTCACACCACAAACTAATTTATGAGTATAATAAGCACAGAGCAGTAGAAAAAAAACTGCACTGGTGAAATCCTTCCAAAGCTCCTCCACAATTACGCCCAAATAATCATTAGAGGTATGAAACATATAATTATATATGATCAAGCAGAGAAACTGTGTTTAAAGTGCAGATTCTACATTTTTAATCCATACATGCTTTTTGTATTTGTAAGTAGAAGAGTGGATATTTTATTATGATTTGAATTTGGTGAGAATGTTATTTTGTTTTTTGCAGAAACAAAAACATTCTTCATTTTTGCCATGTTATTGCCATTTTTGCCATCAAAAGAAGCAGGAAAGGTCAGAACTTGAGAGGTCAAACTTGTAAAAAAGGTCAAATCTGCCGATACAGAATGCAAACTGAATGTAAATGTTATTAAGAAAGTAGTAATTGTCACATTAAGTATTATAGCCAACAACATTATTAACATCAGACCAGCAGCTCTCCAGATGTTCTCCACATTTTTCCTCTATCTCTATGTGTTGTGAGTTGGGCTGCTGTAAATATTCCTCAAATTATTGAAATAAGATGTAAATACAGTATCTAAACATTGTAAAAGTTTCGCTGAATGTGTTTATATGCATTGAATAATCTGATAACTGCAGAAAATCAGTAATCTGATCAACATGTTTACATACACTTTGGTTATCAGATAATGGGGAAGCTCCAGGTCTACATGAGTCAGACAGTAATCAGATTTCTGCTTTAGAACCAGCCAATAAACTCACAGATGAAGACATGATGTAAACATAATGTAAAACTCAAACTTGCTGCGACTTTTTTATAACATCCCGCCACTTTAACTGAAAATATGAACAAACATCATCAAGAATATTTAAATCCTTCATTTCGCCAAGCATGTATTTGCTTTCAGCTTCACTCCAAAAGTGTTTTGCTGCATCTCACGCCAACACTGCTCACTTATTTCCGGTACCGCCGTCTGTTTTCACACATGCAAAGACGGAGAAATCCGAAAGAAAGAGTAAGAGTTTACATGCACTGAGAAATCTGATTACTGACCTCAAATCCAGCCTCTTTATCAGATTTCTTAATCAGATTTCTAGACCTCACACCGATCTCATTCAATTTAAAGTTATGAGAAGCATTTCAGCCTGGACTGCACTTGGAATGAGGTACAATAGAAGGTAGCCAGTAACACTTTACTGTAGGGTGCTGTTCAAAAGGCAACATGACACCTACATAAGCTTGTCATAACAACTGACATAACCCTACATAACTGTTTATAAATGCTTGTTCCAATAAGCGCCATTCGCTATAAAGGTTACACTTGCCAATTTTGATCAAAGTCAGCTAAGGTAGCCTTTATGATAGATGACGCTTGTTGTAATAAGCATTTATAAACAGTTATGTAGGATTATGTCAGTTGTAATGACAACCTTATGTGTCCTATAGCCTTAAGAACAGCACCCTACAGTTAAGTGTTACTGGGTAGCCAATCAGAGCAGCAACCATTCATATATATCAAGCATAGGTACAGTAACACAAACAGGCTGATTAATTCTAAGAAATTTGGAAAGTGGTCATATTAAATGAATCATGGCAAATAAAATCACATAAATGTCATCAGGGGAAAAGATCAAACAAAGAAACAGGTAGGATATGGACCCCTGAAATTCACTCCACTCACAGTGAAGTGATACCAAACCCAGACACTTTCGCAGAGCTCCACACAGCTACTGCCGAGCTTTCTGTACCCACATCTGTTTCGAGAACCGGCTTTTTTTACAGTTTGAGTACTATAAATAAACCTCATTTGAAATTTAACAAGTGCAGCTCTACTTATCAATTATTGAAGCTATTTCTATATTTCCACTCTGCCAGCTATGAAAGGCATTCAGAGTGTTTGGCAGATGTGGACAAAGCAGTTCTTCAAACTGGTATATGAACATGTATCAACATACTCTATTCATATTTCAGAGTATGTACAGAGAACATGTTTCATTTTAATTAGGATCAGTGTGGCTGTGTAAGACAGCCGGCAATATGAATATTGTAGATTTATACATCACTCTGAGAAAGAGTAAATAACATACTCAGAAATAAAGCAGTACAACAAAGAACAACATCAACAAAGAAAAAAGCACTCACTACTGCAATCAAAGAAAATAAACAATAATCAGGGATTTGTGCATGTGGGTGTGTGTGTGTGTGTGGGTGTGTGTGTGTGTGTGTGTGTGTGTGTTGATTCAAAGTTTTCTAGCATTTCAATTTATCTTATGCAGAAATGTTAATCTTAAGACATTTTATGCAGTGATTTTTCATTTTGATTATTACGTGATTTTGGAGCATTTCTATTGGTCAATCCACTAATTCAAATGATTAAATTGTCTTAAAGCACTAAATTGTTTTACAATTGTTACTTTATTATACATACAGATAGTCATGGGCTGGCAGTCAGGTTAGGGAACCAGCCTTGTGACTGGAAGGTCGCCTGTTCGATCCCCTGAGCCGATAGTGTGTGTGTGTGTGTATATTATATAATGTGGGTTATTTACATTTATAAATACACTGATCAGACATATCATGATCACCTCCTTGTTTCTATGCTCAATGTCCATTTTATCAGCTCCACTTACTATATAGGTGCACTTTGTAGTTCTACAATTATGAATTGCAGTCCATTTGTTTCTCTGCATATCACTCACACATATACATATATATGTGTTTATGTTTATTATTGAACAACAACTATGTTCTCAATCAACCCAAAAGACTCATAAATATCAAAGCTTAATAATATTGGAAGTTGGAGTGGGTTTTTTAGATTTGGCTATCTTAGGAGGATAGATGTTTGTGCAGGTAACTATTACTGTGCAGAATTATTAGGCAACTTAATAAAAACCAAATATATACCCATCTCACTTGTTTATTTTCACCAGGTAAACCAATATAACACCACAAAATTTAGAAATAAACATTTCTGACATTCAAAAACAAAACCAAAAACAAATCAGTGACCAATATAGTCACCTTTCTTTACGATGACACTCAAAAGCCTTCCGTCCATAGATTCTGTCAGGTGCTTCATCGGTTTACGATCAACAGTGTGCGCAGCAGCCACCACAGCCTCCCAGACACTGTTCAGAGAGGTGTACTGTTTTCCCTCCCTGTAGATCTCACATTTTATGAGGGACCACAGGTTCTCTATGGGGTTCAGATCAGGTGAACAAGGGGGCCATGTCATTATTTTTTTACCTTTACTGGCCAGCCACGCTGTGGAGTATTTGGATGCATGTGATGGAGCATTGTCCTGCATGAAAATCATGTTTTTCTTGAATGATACCGACTTCTTCCTGTACCACTGCTTGAAGAAGGTGTCATCCAGAAACTGGCAGTAGGTCTGGGAGTTGAGCTTCACTCCATCCTCAACCTGAAAAGGTCCCACAAGTTCATCTTTGATGATACCAGCCCATACCAGTACCCCACCTCCACCTTGCTGGCGTCTGAGTCGGAGTGGAGCTCTCTGCCCTTTACTGATCCAGCCTCAGGCCCATCCATCTGGCCCATCAAGAGTCACTCATTTCTTCAGTCCATAAAACCTTAGAAAAATCAGTCTTAAGATATTTCTTGGCCCAGTCTTGACGTTTTATCTTATGTTTCTTGTTCAAAGGTGGTCATTTTTCAGCGTTCTCTACCTTGGCCATGTCCCTGAGTATCAAGCACCTTGTGCTTTTTAATACTCCAGTAACGTTGCAGCTCTGAAATATGGCAAAACTGGTGGCAAGTGGCATCTTGACAGCTTCACGCTTGATTTTCCTCAATTCATGGGCAGTTATTTTGTGCCTTTTTTTTCAACACGCTTCTTGCGACCCTGTTGGCTATTTGCCATGAAACGCTTGACTGTTCAGTGATCATGCTTCAAAATTTTGGCAATTTCAAGACTGCTGCACCCCTCTGCAAGACATCTCACAACTTTTGACTTTGCAGAGTCCGTCAAATCTCTCTTCTGACCCATTTTGCCAAAGGAAAGGAAGTTACCCAATAATTTAGCAGACCTTATATAGGGTGTTGATGTCATTAGACCACACCCCTTCTCATTACAGAGATGCACATCACCTGATTTACTTAATTGGTAGTTGGCTCTTAAGCCTATACAGCTTTGAGTAGGACAACGTATAAAAAGGATGATGTGATCAAGATACTCATTTGCCTAATAATTCTGCACACAGTGTAAATATATATATATATATTAGTTTCTGTTCATCAGACTAAGTGGTGATTTACCTACCATGCAAAGTGTACACTGCAAATAGTACCCTGTCAAGTGAAATTATTTCCAGTCAATTTATCTAATATTTCTTATATGTAGATGGTTATGCTCTTGTTATAAGATTATTAGATTTATTCACTAGTTTTAAGATAATAGTCTTAATCTAGTCATTTAAGACAAATATACTTGACAAGATACTATTTTTAGCAGTGCATATATATACCAACACTTTACACTGTGTGAAAGATTTCTGATGATCATTCTCTTCTTTACTGTCTGGTGGTCTGTTGGCTAACTATTTTCAAATGATACATGATGAGTGATAACTCAATCCAGCATGTAATGACTTATTATATTCAGCTTAAGAAATATATAAAGCCATAAACAGAGCATAATAACAGCACCACGGTCATCTGCATCTTGTAATGCTGCGGAGCGAGGACGCGGACGCATACACTGAGATAAGCGACTTTTATTGAGGGCAAATACAGTCCAGGATCAGGTAGCCAATACAAAGAGCAGGAGGGACAGATATGACAAAGAACACAGAAATCCAAATACTTAACAAAACACTTCGAACAGAACAAGCAAAACATCCAACACATCAAACAAAGACCAGCAACCAGACAGGGGAAAACATAGGGCTTAAAAACATGAGGGTAAACGAGGGACAGGTGGAAACACAGGTGGAGACAATCAGGGGTGGAGTAATGAAACAAGAGGGCAGGACTGAAAACCAAAACAAAGCGCATGGACAGGACTGGGAAGTAAACACAACATGAGCACATGGACAGGACTAGGAGGGGCCAATCGTGACACATCTGCACATATTTACCAGGGAAAATAAAACAGGAGTATAAGTGGCGGATATCTGAATGTCGTTTAAGATGAACCCATTATCTCTGAGATTTACTGTCACTCTACATTAGCCCATAGCCCCCTCCATCTCTCTTTCAGTGGGAGTAATATTTGCATCTCTTAAAACATCCAAATAGCTCATTATGCACCTCCAGTGCAGCAATTTACATTTACCCAACTGTAAACTTTTAATGGTCATGTTCTCTCGCTCTCTCTGTTTATCAGTAAAAAGCACATTCAGATTTGAACAAAAGCACATGCTTTAAACACAATGCTGACAACAGTCATCATAATACACTGTGTGCAGAATTATTAGGCAAATGAGTATCTTGATCACATCATCCTTTTTATACGTTGTCCTACTCCAAGCTGTATAGGCTTAAGAGCCAACTACCAATTAAGTAAATCAGGTGATGTGCATCTCTGTAATGAGAAGGGGTGTGGTCTAATGACATCAACACCCTACATAAGGTGTGCTTAATTATTAGGCAACTTCCTTTCCTTTGGCAAAATGGGTCAGAAGAGAGATTTGACGGACTCTGAAAAGTCAAAAGTTGTGAGATGTCTTGCAGAGGGGTGCAGCAGTCTTGAAATTGCCAAAATTTTGAAGCATGATCACCGAACAATCAAGCGTTTCATGGCAAATAGCGAAGAAGCATGTTGAAAAAAAAAGGCACAAAATAACTGCCCATGAATTGAGGAAAATCAAGCGTGAAGCTGTCAAGATGCCATTTGCCACCAGTTTTGCCATATTTCAGAGCTGCAACGTTACTGGAGTATTAAAAAGCACAAGGTGCTTGATACTCAGGGACATGGCCAAGGTAAGGAAGGCTGAAAAATGACCACCTTTGAACAAGAAACATAAGATAAAACGTCAAGACCGGGCCAAGAAATATCTTAAGACTGATTTTTCTAAGGTTTTATGGACTGAAGAAATGAGTGACTCTTGATGGGCCAGATGGATGGGCCCGAGGCTGGATCCGTAAAGGGCAGAGAGCTCCACTCCGACTCAGACGCCAGCAAGGTGGAGGTGGGGTACTGGTATGGGCTGGTATCATCAAAGATGAACTTGTGGGACCTTTTCAGGTTGAGGATGGAGTGAAGCTCAACTCCCAGATCTACTGCCAGTTTCTGGAAGACACCTTCTTCAAGCAGTGGTACAGGAAGAAGTCGGTATCGTTCAAGAAAAACATGATTTTCATGCAGGACAATGCTCCATCACATGCATCCAAATACTCCACAGCGTGGCTGGCCAGTAAAGGTAAAAAAATAATGACATGGCCCCCTTGTTCACCTGATCTGAACCCCATAGAGAACCTGTGGTCCCTCATAAAATGTGAGATCTACAGGGAGGGAAAACAGTACACCTCTCTGAACAGTGTCTGGGAGGCTGTGGTGGCTGCTGCGCACACTGTTGATCGTAAACCGATGAAGCACCTGACAGAATCTATGGATGGAAGGCTTTTGAGTGTCATCGTAAAGAAAGGTGACTATATTGGTCACTGATTTGTTTTTGGTTTTGTTTTTGAATGTCAGAAATGTTTATTTCTAAATTTTGTGGTGTTATATTGGTTTACCTGGTGAAAATAAACAAGTGAGATGGGTATATATTTGGTTTTTATTAAGTTGCCTAATAATTCTGCACAGTAATAGTTACCTGCACAAACAGCTATCCTCCTAAGATAGCCAAATCTAAAAAAACCCACTCCAACTTCCAATATTATTAAGCTTTGATATTTATGAGTCTTTTGGATTGAATGAGAACATAGTTGTTGTTCAATAATAAACAGAATCCTCTAAAATACAGCTTGCCTAGTAATTCTGCACACACTGTATATACAACAATCAGCAGACAACCCATCACTTTCACACACACAAACACACACTAATAAGCAGTGAGGGATGGTAACTAAGTAAATGTAATTTGTTTCTGTACTTAAGTAGTACAGAAGCAGTAGAGGCCTTTTTTGAGTTTTGATTTAGCTCTTAATCATATGATGAAATTTTAGAGGCACTGTAAAATGAATAAATGCATAAATAATAGACTTAGAGAATAAAGTCATAATGTTTCGAGATAAAAAAAATATTGCGGTATGACACTGAGAAAAAAAGTCATAATATTTAAAAAATAACGTCATCGAATTCTGACATTAAAGTGGCATTAATACCAGGAAAGCTTGAAATATTCTGCCCAAAGGCTTTGCAAAAGGAAGGTAGCGACCTCCTCGTGCTAAAATGAGGGGAGTTAAGTTGGTGGACTTAAACTTTCATATCGATTTCACCCATAAAGAAATACTCCTGGCACATCAGCACCAGCCTGTTATTAGTATAAGAAACAGCTGAGCAGGAAACTGTGCTAATTTAGATTAAAGAGTCAGACGGACTCGGAGGAAACTGTCTGTCTGTTTTGTTGAAGGAAAATCGCAGGCAGGGTCATCAGGGCTACATTTCCTCACCATTCTAATCGGGACTGTAGTTTCACAGACAATGAGTATGATGATCAAAATGATACACAAGAACACAATGAGTGTGTGGAACTCTGGTGCCAGTACAGCAACCGAGACCCCAACGCGTTATGGTAGCCCCCCCCTACAGTTAGCCCACTTTATCCTTGAAATATCCCGAGTTTATTCTCATAACTTAACATTTATATTCTTGAAATTGTATGACTTTATTCTTGAAGTCTACTACTTTAATTTTTATTTTCAGTGGCTCTAAAATGCCGTCGTATATTTGACGTCACTGCTCTAACCAAACTTTGAAATCATAAATGGTAAACTTAGATAACAAATATTAACTTTATTCATGTAACAAGATTTTATTCTTAGTAATGTTTTTGTTTAATTGATCATAAATTGTCCACAAAAATTATAGGGCTCAAAAATATCTCAAGAAATTAAAGACACTGTAATACATCCTGCTACCGACTCGTTCAGTTGTGGATGTGCAGGCATGGCCATGCGAAGCGACAAGCATAAGCTCCCCACAGAGAGAGCACTGGACATGAAGTAAGAGAGACCTAAAACATGTAAATAATTGTTGTTGTGGCTCAGATGCTGTATATATGCAATTGTTGGCCTGCTCTGTGCAGTGTTATTGGGTGATTTGTGCAGTATTACAGCCTACCGTCCTGTAGAGGTGTGTGGTAATTGATGACCTGCCTACTATCCCAGCTGTTCAGTAGCACCAGGCAGAGGTCCCCCATGGTGTGTTCAAGAAAAGGCCTTCTTCTAAAAACTCTATGGTTCTCTCATCTCCTTCTTGCTACTTTACTATTTATCTGGTTTGATATACTATATGTCCAGAAGTTTATAGTCAACTGCTCAACAGCGTTTCTTCTGACCAGCGTCCCCTCTTTCCTGCAGTAACAGCTTTGACTCTTCTATCAGAATCAGAATCCTTTATTGATCCCAGAGGGAAATTGCAGTTGTTACAGTTGCAACCATTTATGTAAAATAATAAAGACTTTAATCATTTAAAATAAATTTGCAATATGTATGCGAGATTTAAGTTCTTATGAATACAGAAAAGTGGCGGTGACTGTGATAATAAATAGGAAGGCTTTGCACCAAATGTTGGAATATTGCTGTGAGGATTTGATGGCATTAAGCCACACAAGCATTAGTGAATGTTGCAGGATTAGGTCTGGATGATTACTCATCCCAAAGATGTTGGTTCGAGCTCCATCACTCCAGAGAATGCAGTTTCACAGCTCCACAGCCCAGTGCTGGCGGACTCTATATTCTTCTAGTTAATGCTTGACAGTGAGCATAGTGACCATGGGGGTCATGTGCAGCTGCTCCAGAGCATTGGATGATCAGATCTGGATCACTACAACTCATCCTAAAGTATTTGATGGAGCTCTATCAAACCAGAGAATGCAGGCATGGTGACCTTAGGCTCATGTGTTGCTGCTGTAGAGCATCTCATTCTATTGCCAGTGCTTTTCTATGGAGATTGTATAAGATATGTGTGTGCAGTTGTACACCTGTATCAGCAATGGATACACCTACATCCAGATTTCACTCATTAGAAGACTGCCTGGATGTTTTTGGATGTATAGTGAAATATGGTGTTAAATTTCATATATTTACTACTTACATCTAAAATGCCCTGTCTAATTATTATTTCCATGTTACCATATATAATTCATATATCATGCTTTAGATGTCATCATCATGTTCTCTGTTTTCTGCAGCATATCCTGACTGTGTAAAAGTGGGAAGTGGGAGTCAGATAAGTGCTCTACGCTGCTGACCTGGAAGTTTTGTGTCCAAGGAGAACAACAAAACAACAACAAACCCAGCACTTATCCTGAAGATCTGCTGATATGGTTGCCTCGTGAAAAACTGCATGCAATTTCAATGTATACAGAAGATATGAATCCCAAAAGTGCACTGGATCTGGTCTAAAAATAGAAACTGCTAGGGAGAACCTGTAAGAATGCAGGACATGGAGACAGTTTGTATCTTCAAGCTGCCTCAAGCCATACTGATGACGGCAAACAATGAAAAACCCAATCCTAAACAGAAACCTGTAGAAAGGTGCGCAGAATGGCTCTAAACAATGCGCTAGCAGATGTTACTGCAAGGCATGCAGTCGGCTCCTGGATGGGACGTGATATTTATAGTCTGAGGGTGAGTGTATAAAATTACATACAGGTGCAGGTGAAGCTGAGACAGGTGCGGTTAAGTCCGAAGTTGCAGCAAGGGTGAGTGAACAAAGAACCTCAAGTAAACACATTGGGCCTTACTGTAAAAAAAAGTCCTTTTTAATCTGTGACCTGCTATAATTTTACCTCACTTGTCATATTAATGTATATTATTGGCCATAATAACTTTAGTAATAAATCTTATAACTAGACAACAAAAGGTGATTTTAGTTAGATTTTTTTCAATCTTTCACATATTTTGAACAACATGAGGGTCAATAAACAGTTGTCTTCCATGATCTTTGATCACCACTTACAAAAGGCATTCTAGATTTTAACGGTTAATAAAATGTATTGTTGATATTATTCGTCTTTCTCTGTAATTTTAGTATCATCTAGAGTTCTGTTCATCAGATTGTCATAATATCTGATTTTATATTATTATCGCAAAGGAAACACTGTCACTCATATGAAGCATTACTTTAATAGAGCACCAAATCTATGTACTTGCTAATGCTCCCCCTTGTAGAGAATCTTTAACCTGCTCAACATGTGTGAGTGAGTTACAGTCAGGTCCAGGTAGTGACTGGCATCTAAAAACTTTTATTTTAATTTTGAACATAGATTTAAAACATTTACTAGAGACTCAGACTTGGCCACACCCCCTCACATTATCCAGCACTGTCACAGATGTTCAGGACTGGGTTGCACCAGGTTTGCGTACGTTTTTACTTAAGTTTAGGCATAAGGTCTTCATCAAGTCCTTAGTTAAGAAATGTTAGTTTCAAACTAATCTGTGAGTTGTGTCTTAACTAGTAGCAATTAGCTAATGCATATATCACTTTAACATGAGGACAACACATTCAAAACCAATCAACACACCTGCTGCCATGGAAACACAGTGGCAGCTGCTGATGTTTTCAATAGAAATAATATGCAGAGTAGAAGAGAACGATGTGTACAAGTTAAACTCAATAAAACTAATTATCTACAAATCACTTTCTGTTTATTCTTTAAAATTTCCTTAGAGAACCAAATGCGCAGCTTTTAAATGACAGCTTCTGGATAACCGACAAAACAGCAGATCAGTTTAGCTGTTTGGGCACCAGTCACACTGAGCTGCAGCTCTGTGTGTTTAGCTTCATGCTCAGGGTTTAAACTGGTGTTGATTAGTGCTGTAAGTACAATCACAGCATATAGTGTTTAGAATTGTTAGCTTAGTTAATGAAAAGAGTCATGTTTTTCTTACTTTTTTTGTTTTCTACATAGTTTCTGATGGTTTCCCTAAAACTTACACCATCTCAGGGGGAGATGTAAATATGTAGAAACTAGCTCAACATTAAAACTAGTTTGTGTGGTGCAACCTGTTCTGATTTAGTAATGCATAATCCTGAACTTAGTGAACACTTGCATTGAACTAGCCTAGGTTTGAACTTATGCACAGCTGGTGCTACCAGCCACTGATCCCTAAATCCTCAAAACCCATATAATTTTCTCTCATCTGTTCTACAATAAGAGAATAGCAGTATCCAGCTGAAGTCCCACAGGCCAAGCCTCAGGCTAGACAAAGCCTCAGCTTGGGTGGAAGAAGCTCCTGGTTGGGCAGATGTGGTTGGTACAGTGTAGTGGGTAATACCTATGCCCTCTTTGCTGCAGATTGGGCTTTGATCCCATGCCTGTGCAGGTGCCCTGTTCTGTGCCAATATGAGTCCTTGAGCTAGTTTACCTTCACCTACCCGTTGTGAATGTAGTTGTATTATGAATAACTGTGCTTTCAATTTTTTTTGGCTTTAGCTTCCTTGTCCTTTACACAAAACTCAGACACTTCCCATCCACTTATAATAAATAAGTGATGCAGAATTCAATTATTGATAAGCATAGTGATGTTACAGTACATAGAAGGTTGCCTTTATGCTGCATGTACAATGTGAAGCAAACCATCTGCGGTCACACCATTTAAAAAAATGATAGATGTTTATGTTAGTGGCAAAGTATTTCACTGTTTTGCTGAGACATATTGGATTGAGACTATATTGCTCACTGTGTATCAAACTTTACCTGCTGTATCTGCATGCTGAGTTTTATTTTCCCTGCAGTCGCCTGTTTGTCTGTGTGTGTTGTGACCTTGGACTGTTTAAACCTTTGTCTTCAGTAAATATCACTCAGCCTCCCACCTTCATTAAGCATAGAGATGAATATGAAGAATAAACAAAGTTGCAACACTGTCTGTCTTTGCCTAGTAAAAAAACACATAAAAGTAAACACCACTACACATATTCTCACTGACTTTACAGTCCTTTGTTTTGTATTTCCACTCTGTGTCCACTGGATGAGCTCCACCTGCTATGGTCCACTAGTCCACTAGTGCACAATACAGACTTTAGTCCATCTGTTGCTCCACAATTTGTCAGGTCCCCTCCACTCCATTCATCATTAGTCAGTTTGTGACCATAGGCCTGCTGTTATCCAGATCATTCTCAGCACAGCAGACACTGACATCATAATGTGTGTGGTGTTGGTACAAGTGTATTAGACACATCGGTGTTTCTGGGGTTTTTAGGTGTTTTTTTACATGTCAGTATCACTGCTAGGTTAAGGAGTTGACCAGTACTCAAAACTATTCAGCCTAGATTGGCTTTGCGGTCAGAAACTGTCCATTAATGAATGACTAGAGGATTGACAACACAAACTGTGCGTCAACAGATTAGCTACAGTCTGTAACACCACACCAGCAAGATGGAGCTACAAGAGAGGGGTTTCCAATAAAGCGGCCTGTGTGTTTTCAAACTTTTTGAACCGTTTTCGAATCTCAAGTGGACTCAGACCAATGGGGCATGGTTTTCTGTGCACATGTGAACATGTTAAATGAACTCAACTTGACTCGGATTTGAACCTCAGATACTTAGTCACAACCCAGTGACTGAAGGCTTGACTTGGACTTGCATCTCAAAGACTTGAGACTTGATTTAGACTCACGCCGTAGAGATTTAAGACCTGACTTGGACTCTCACCTCAGCGACTCAAGACTCAACACTGACCCGTACCTCAGAGGCTTGAGACTTGAAATGGACTTGTGCCTTAGAGACTTGGGACTTGTCTCAGACCTCAAGGATTTGAAACTTGACTTGGTCTCACACCTTGAAACCCAGTTCTGACTCATATCCCAATGACTAAAGGCTCGACTTGGACTCACACCTCGAGTTTTGGACTCGACTCAAGATTTGACTCAAACTGGCACCTCAGAGACTTTAGACTTGACTCAGACTCACATCTTAGAAACTTGAGTCGTGACTCGGACTCACACCTCAGAGATTCGAAGCGCAATTCGGACTTGTATTTTTAAAAATCAAAGCTTGATTATGACGCCCCAGAGACTTGAGACTCAGACTTGTACCTCAAAAATTTAAACTCGAACCAAGAAACACAAGACAAGGACTCGCAAGAGATGTGTGTATATATTCTGCTGAGTTTTTTTTCTGTTTCAGGAAAACAGGAGTAATTTGTATGGCTTTTTTGTTCACTTGTAAGGGTCTCCAAAAAATTCTGCTTCCAGCCACGTTATTAATAATACACGCTAACCATCTTGTGAGTGAATGTTTTATCACCTGCGTTACCAGCTGCAGTCCCATCATTCGCTATGCGCTCTCCTCATAGATTTTGTAACAGATTTTGAAGAGCTTGGCATGAGATTCAGGGTTAGGCTGAAATTCCAAATCCAGATTCAGAACACCATAATTATCAGCAACGTCTCCCCCTCTGTGAAATAGTGTGTATGTGTGTGTTTTTTATAAAGTTACTGTCCAAATATGTCCAAACCTTTATAGTAAAACCTACAAGAACCAACAACATGCTTCAGAGTTGAAAAGTGTTTGTACAAATGCTCCAAGTTATTTATTTTTTTTTCAAAACCTTAAACAGTAAAACCAATTCTTGGGGTTACTAAGGTTAAGATTAGGAGTAGGATTAGGGATAGGCTTAGAAAGTTCATATTAAAAATCTGTATGTAAATATTAAACACAAAGGGACATTTGATTACATATAAGCACTTACTTATTTATGAAACACATTGGGCAGTGTATTATTACATTGATTACATTATTAAACATTGATTTTCTCAGTGATTTCTCAAAGATAAAAGCTTTAAGTGCTGTTAACCTGATGGTGACAGTTTAGTGGTCTACTAGGTCTTGCATGCTTGATAGTAGTCTCATTCATACACTCATTTATTCATTCATCCATCCATCCATCCATCTTTCACCACTTATTCCGGAAAGGGTCACGGTAACAGTAGGGAAAGCAAAGAATCTCAGATCACCCTCTCCTATGCAATTTCTTCCAGCTTATTCCAGGGGACCCAGTCACTCCCAGGCCAACTTGGAGATACAATATAATCCATCTAGCACCAACGTGTCAAACCCAACCACTAAAAGAGCCATGTTAAAAAATCTCAGCAAATCTGGGGGCTTGCTCTGATTTTATTTCATTTTTGCTTAACATTTCGCCATGACCAGAACGGGCCATTGTTTATTCAAAATATGCCAAAACTGCAACACTAAAACAGGCAGTGAATTCTTATTCAAAGATAATTCTAAATAAAAAGAAATAGTTTTAGGTAGTTTAGGTAAAAAATGCTTATTTGCTTGAACTAGACACATTCATCTTTTCTTTTTGTGTAACCGCTGGTCCAGAGATTGTTGTTGGTCAGAATACACTCTGTATTTCAGTACATGCTGGGGACCATAATGCATCTCAGGGTAAAATGGGCTAATAATAATAAAAATAATTTCACAGGCTGAATAGGACTGTGAAATGGGCCTGACTTGCCTTTGACACATTTACAGCATTTGGCAGACACTCTTATCCAGAGCAACTTACAATATGATCATTTTACACAGCTAAGTGAAGGCAGTGTTAGGAGTCTAGTGTTGGTACAGTGTAAGGCGTTTGTCCAGGCAGAGGACTGAACCCCAGTCTTCAGTATATAAGGCAGCAGTGTTACCCACTACACAACACCAACCAAGTGGACTCTAGCTGGTCCTAGGATGACTCTTTTCCAAGTAGGATGTGCCACACTGGGAGGTGGCCTGGGGGCATCCTCATTAGGCATCCTGTCTCTCTGTCTATGTGGAAACTACAGTTTTTTCACTTATTTTATTTTGACTCTTATTCCTTACACAAGTGGATCAATGTCCTGGCATTGAATAAAAACAAACCACTGTGTGTACTTGTGTGTGCACTCACAACAGTGCGAGGAACAAAGTAAAGATGAAAGGAGACCGCACACAAGTGTGGTTTGAATTTCAATCACGGGCATGGACAGAGGCATCAGAGAGCACAGACACACACACACACACACACACACACACACACACACACACACACACAGAGTCGGCGAAAGCTTTCCCATTAGACTCAGCCACATCCTCAATAAACTGATAGGAGACAGGGCAGAATGCTGGAACACATCAGCCGTTCATATTAATGAGCCGTTTACTGCGGACTGAGCACCGCAGCCTCACACATCAGAGCTGTATTAGTGCACAAACCTCTCTTTTCCATAGAAATACTGCATATGGGACACACTTTGCATTTTTGCCCTGATGGAAAGGCATTCCTTTGGTTATTGCTTTCCCTCATTAAACACACCTGATTGAAATCATCAGCTTATTACCAAACCACTTGTGGATTAAATCAGCTACAGTATTGAGTAAAAGTCTTAGACCACCCTTCATTTATTTAATTTCTTGTTTAACCAAGAACCAACCTGCAGGCCCAATGTTTTATTACATACTTCTATAACCTAAAAATAGCTCAACTAGTTTGCAATGAACTAGTTTTCAAACATCTGTGACAACATCGTTGTAAAAAGTGCTATAAAAATAAACTTGAATTGAATTGAAAGTCCCTGTAGCTACTGAATGATAAGTAATGAACTACTAAGCACAGGCTCTTCATTTTTCAGGAGATGTTTCTCGGGTGATCAGATGTAAGATAATCCACTCGCAGAGAGAAAGAGAAGGTCAAAGAAAAATAAGTGAAAAAGCAGAGTTTCCAAAACGGGAACTGTCCCCATCAGACAAACAGCATGTAAAGCTTTCATCTCTGAAACAGAGGAGAAAATCAAGCTGCTTCAGATCTGAAAACATCCACAGGTGTTTCTGTCCAACCTTCCACTGTGAGAAGACCACTCAGCGTTATGGGACTGAAAGGATGTGTAACTGTCAAGAAGAACCTCAGTGAGAAAAGGAGATGGACACCTCAAACAAAGAAGCTGAACAATGGACTGACAATCCCAAAGCCCAGACCTACACACCCACTGAATGTGTATGGATTACTGAGATTACAAAGAGTAGAAAATGCAAAACCAACTTCTAAGACTGAACTTTCGTGGAAGAACTGAATGGAAGCTGTAATAAATATAAAGAATGGACACACTAAATACTGAATTAACTGGTGTTTTATTACATTTCTGAGGCTTCTGTGAATTTTCTATTTTTCTCTGACACTGAAATATAAATATCTTGTGTTTAATGGCCATTTTGATTGGACATTATATGCATTAAGGCTGATCTCAGAGTTTTAAACAACACTGTTTATTGGAGATATTGATGTTGGAAAGGATGAACTTACAGTATGGTTAGCTTGCATTATTAGTAAACTTGCTGGAAGCAAATGTTATAAGATTCTTGCAAGTGAACACAGCGGTCATTAAAAATGACTCCTGTTTTCTTGAAACAGTAGAACAGCAGAGTATATATACTCACTGGCCACTTTATCAAAAACCCCTCATATGTAATATCACCTTGCTGGCTTACAGTGTATGCTATCCACCCTCTAGATTAGGGATCACCAATCATTACAAAGAGTTGGTGTGGCTGCAGATTAGGGGTCACCAATCTTCACAAATGTTGATTCACAAATGGCTGATGTGGCTGCAAGTTTTCATTCCAGTCAAACAGGAGTACACCTGATTGTGCTTGTTTACTAGTTGGCTTTAGTCTTCAAACAAATAATCATTAGTTGCACACCAGCTCTTTGCAGATAAGACTGGTGACCCATGCTTAGTGCTTTATCAGTTTCTGACCACAGAGCCACTCTTGGCTGGATATCTTGACTCTCAACCTAGCAGCGACACCGACACCCTCTGTCTGATACACGAGCACCAACACCACACACACTACCATATCAGTGTCACTGCTGTGCTGAGAATAGACCAATACCAAAACAATATCTGGACAACAGCAGTCTTGTGATCAGAAACTGACCAATGATGAATGAGATAGAAGGTGGTTGAGAAACATGCAGCAACATATGAGCTACAGTCTGTACTTGTACATCTGGACCTACAAGGTACAGGTTTCTAGTAAAGTGGTCAGAGATAGAAGTCCAATGAAGTGGTCAGTGATGGGGCACTGAAGCTTTTGTCCCATTTGGATGGAGATTATTCCTTTAAAGATGTTCTAATGGCCATATAGATGTATTCACTTCACTCTTCTTAATATCAGGAATCAGATCTAGTAGCTATTATGTGATATAATATGCATCATTTCATGCACTTGAATAATATTTTGATGACTTTTCAGATCTTTCAAATATTCATTTTGTGTATCATTTATCAGGCTTAGCTTCAGTGCGCTTTGCTAAGAGTGTAGCGCTGACTCTTGCAGAAAAGAAGTCCCTCGGGTAAATAGTGTCTTATTTTATTTTTTGCAAGCAATGCAACTCATTAAGTGCTTACTCTTGTTTTATTATAGCTTAAAAGATTTGGTTTTCCAGTGATCACTGGAGAAATTAGTATTTCTCAGGCAGTGGTGATGAAACAGTTTAGCTGTTTGTCACTTCAAAAGTTTTTTGTAAATTGATAGCCTTAAAACACAGTTTGCTAGCACAGACTATGTTGCTGACCTTAATACACCAGACTCAACTGATGTTTGTAAAATAATGATTTGAGTGCCTCTCAGCTAATTACAGCCACCTCAAAGCAACCTTCCTCCATCAAAAAGCAGAAAAACCTGCAGTGAGAATGGCAGTGGCAGTAAATTAGTCAGAAATATTAGCTAAAGCTATATTTGAGCTGACCTGTCCAGGGTGTATCCTGCCTCTGGGCGAGACGGCTGCTGGGATAGGCTCCAGCGGCTTAGAAAACGCGTGTGTGTGTGTGCGCGTATTTGAGCTGGATTCGTTTTACTGCAGGTGGTCTGGTAATGTAATTTGTGTGTAATTTGACTAGTTGATTTGTGCAAGATCAAGGATCCATGTAACTTCCCCAAATTACCCTAAACAGCCTGGACTAAAACATCATCATGTGGACATGATGTCCTTGTCCAGCAGGAGTGACCTCCTCATCCCTTTTCATGCATTTCAACTCTCAATGAAGCTGAAGTCAGCGTCTTTTTTGCCAGCTTGTTGTCCGAATTTTGATGTTTTGATTAAATGGTTCAACAGTTAAGACTACAATCTAGAGCCTGAAATTCTTATTTGAATTTTCCTGTTCCACCTTAAAAGGTGCAGCAGCTATACTACATTACAGCACCTCAGCTTCTTGTTTGAATGTTTTTGTTCCACCTCAAGAGTTAAGACTACATTATGGAGCCTCAGCTTCTTCTTCAAATTTTCCTGTTCCACCTTAAGAGATGCCGCAGGTAAAATTATAGTCCAGCACCTCAGCTTGTTTGAATTTTCCCATTCCACCTTAAAAGATGTACAAGACTACAATCCAGCACTTCAGCTTCTTGTTGAAATGTGCCCGTTCCACCATAAATTGTGCCCTCACACTGCGTGGATGGTCACTGTCTAGGACGGGCAAAACAAAACATGGGGAGGGCAGACATTTTCACAGGGCAGGACTTACATGCAAGTGTGGCTGGACCAGCTACAAAAACAAAAAAACAGATAAGCTCAGATTACAGCTCACACAGAGTGGACGTGGCTTCATTCTCTGCTGAGGACGCCTTTATTCCACTATGTTTTCACCTAGAAAATAGTTGTTTGCTGCTATATTAATGTTGTCATATACATCACCTTTAAATTAACACCTACAGTGTCGATCCATGTCCCCCTGTACTGTAGGTGTTAATTCAATACTGAGGTATTTATATCAACATTGGACCTTTCTGGATTCCGGGGATGTTATGGAATGATACTGGAGTTAATAAGCACAGGCAGATGTTCTAGAATGTTCTGGAACACTAGACTGAAAATTCCACTTCAGGCCCAGCGGCCCCATGAGTGTGGTTAATCCTAATTAAAGCCGACTCCCATTCACATGCACTTAACTCACCAAGCAGAGCGGACCACATTCACCACTGTTAAATCAATTAGAGAACTTCACACACGTGAGCGGAGACGAAGGAGGGGCACTCATCCATCTGCATGCATTCCTTTTGTTATTAGGCATTAATTAATATCGCTTCATTATAACTTTAATAACAGTGCACTGATTGAAGCTACATATTCCTGATGGGGGTAACATTAGCTTATATGTGAGTTGATGAATGAATGAAATCAAGCTGGCTAAACAACTCTTCGCCCTTACTCATAGTTCTGTATGCTGCATTTTTATAGTATTATTATTATTATTATTATTATTATTATTTTGAAAGGCACCCTCTTTTACTCCAGCATGTCTAATTCTAGCTAATGACTGCTATTGCATGTAATGCTAATGCGATATACACACTTTAATAAAGACAATGGTTCTAAGTAGAACCATGTCCTCTCAAAGAACCCTTGACATTAGTAAATGATTGTTTGCATCATGATAGGGTTATTCAGATTAATGTAGATTGATGTAAAAGGTTCTATATAGAATCTTTTTGAAGATGGTGCTATATAGCGCCAAAAATGGTTCTTCTATTGTCACCACTTTTAGCACATTCTCCACCAGAGGAACCCTTTCATGATGCAAAGAACTCTTTAATCATACAAAGGGTTCTCCGAGTGTTTATGGTTCTACATAGAACCATTTTCTTTACTAAAACATTTGAAGAACCATTTTTTTTCAAAGGTGTAAAGTTAGAGAAACAGCCAGTGAATAGCTTTGTGTCTTTCTGATGAAAATGTCACTAAATAATGTATTTGTGGCAATAAATAAAATAAAAGGGGGCTTGGCCTTATGTCTGGGGGGATGTCTAACCCCAGAGGTCTACTCTTACACTTTCACTTATAAAGGAAAAAAAATCAGCTTTTTTCCCCCTCAGAATCAAATGTAATGCTCTCTCTAGCCATAATCATATTCAACATTTTAACTACTTTTATTATAATTATGCAAATGCATGACTAGAGTGGGACTTGCTTTTAGATTGGGAGTTGCAAACAAGCTCATCCCAAACTCTACACACACACACACACACACACACACACACACACACACACACACACACACACACACACACAACATTGTCTTCATGCAAAATAACCTTTTTTCTGAAATCTGTGCATTTTCATCTTCTTAATTTCCTACTTACATTTATTATTTGTCACTTTTACCAAAAAAAGGTTTTAAATAGAACCAAAAAAGGGTTCTTTGGCTTGTATCAGTGACTTGTAGTGGAACCCTTTTTGGTGCCAAACAGCCATCTGAACTATCTACATCTGCAACACATTCTGCATCAATCCAAAGAGCCTTTAAATGACACAAATGACACCCTTTAATAATGCAAAGTGTTCTTTGAATGTCTATATATTCTGTATAGGACCATTGTCTTGACTAAAGAACCCAAAGAACTCTTGAAGAACCATCTTCATTCAGAGTGTATGCTACACTGAGGCTAGTGAAAAGTGAAAAGTGGTGAACGTTTTCATTTTAAATATAACAATCATGCCAATCGATATGCTGCAAACTAAGGTCAGCATTTCTCTCCACCCAACTGCTCGGATATGTCCTCATCCTTTTTTTGTTCCTGTCTTATCAGTGCCACTTTTTCCAGTTCTTGCCACTGCTGTCCATCTTTGCATGATTAATATATTAAAAGTGCTTCATTCAGTAACAAAAAT
The DNA here is from genome assembly GCF_015220715.1 of Pygocentrus nattereri. NCBI lineage: Eukaryota > Metazoa > Chordata > Actinopteri > Characiformes > Serrasalmidae > Pygocentrus > Pygocentrus nattereri. Next base: position 17,778,572 of record NC_051227.1, read on the forward strand.
GTACTGAACTCTGTAGAGACCTGTCTGTTTTGTCAGCCAGTAACAGATTTTCACTGTCATGGTGGATGTGATACGCTAATCTCTGGAAGCTAAGGTTAGCTTCTTTTTCAAACTCCCATTCCATCTTAAATGATCAGCATTTACATTCAGATGCCTGTATGGATGCTAGTGTGTAACTGCTGCACTATTTAAGGTAGAACGAGAAATAAGAATAATCTATTTCCTGTACAAGACTGAGTAACACTCAGCAAACGGGGCTGTTTTGGGGCTGGGGCTACCATTTGAGGTGGGTACCACTAGTTTAAATTGCTACAAATATACATTTGGTTGTAAAGAGTTTTTATATTTATATGTTAGCGCACAGTAACCAGCCTGAAACACTACTGGCCCACTACGTGTTCTCCCAACTCTCCTGATTACCCACTTCGGCTCTATGTAAACGCATAGGCAATTATTATCCAATATCAAAAATTTTGATTAACTGAGCCGAAAAATTCTGAATTAATTAGACTATAGCCATTCAGTGAATGCGTTGAGACTAGATTTGGCCTTATCATTTCATCACGGAAAAAATAAAAAGACCGAGGGAGGGGTTGCAAATTACCTTGGGGGGGCTTCTTCACGCAAATTACCCTAATTATGCAAGCATATTTAAATAGAGTAGCAAAACAAGAAGTCTAATAATGTTAGACTTCTAAGGAATAACATGATTTCTTCTTTGTGCGAGAAACATACCACAGGACCACATTTGACTGAATTTAAAGGTTACATGCTGTAAGGTTGCATTTTACATTTAGCTGATGTTCGTCCAAAGCTGCTGCCATTAGTCACCTACAGGCAGAGATGCCCTGGAGCAACCTGGACTTAAGTGCTTTGTTCAAGGGCACAGTGACAGCATCCATCACCTGCTGCTAAACCCATGAAGTCATGAGTAATAACCAAATCCTCTGGCGCCAGATTTACCACCACTTATTTGGCCATTAATGCCTGAATTAACCCTGTCTTACCTAATATTTCATCACTGATCCATTCACTCTTTGTCTTTGTCCCCTTTAACTCATTAAAACAGATGGGAAAACTGTGGCATGAATGGCAAATGGGAGGCATGAAAAAAGATGAATCCAACCCAATATTATTCTCCTTATACTGGGCATATACGGACTCATACTGTACATCTCCATATTGCTCTATATTGGTGCCTCCAGCTTTGATTGCAATTTGCAGCTGTATTACTGCAATGGCATTTGTCAAAAGTCCCTCAGCAGATCAGCATGTGAATAGAAATCAATGTGTTCCATCAAAAACAGCATCAGTTTTGGATTAAAACTAAATTCTAGTTGAACATCATGGTTGCAAACAAAAATATGACATTTGTATAAAGTTTTTGCACCTGATAGCTGTTTTCACTGTTACAATTAGTACACACACACACACACACACACACACACACACACACACACACACACACACACACACACACACCTTCTAAGCCACTTGTCTTTCTGGGTCACCAGGGGAGCTGGAGCCTATCCCAGCAGTCATTGGGTGGAAGGCAGGATACACCCTGGACATGTCACCAGTCCATTGCAGGGCACATTTAGTACGTTTACATGCAAATAACAATCTGATAAATGCAGAAAATCAGGTCTAATCAGATTTCTACTTTCCAGCCATCCAATAAACTCAAAGAAGAAGATGTAGCGAAAATACAACTCAAACATTGCGCCAATTTACCCAGATAGAAGCTCTCTTCATCAGATTTCTTAATCAGATTTCTAGATCGTACTCCGAAATTGGAGTGAGCTTTATGACTGGATTATTTCGTGCATGTAAACTCACTGATTTAGCATCTTAATGTTACTGTAGTAAAAGTTAAACAACAAACAAAGAGCTTACTCTCCTTCTCAACTAATTTGCTGTAGCATTTGTTGAAGAGCAGCATGAAAAAGAACCTGCCTCAAGTCTTTTGGAAAATGTGCACGTTGGTAAATGGGTCAGCATGTGAAAGTGGAGCTTTCAGGGAGTTTCCTATCACTGTATAAAAGAAGCCCCATACTGCTTGTATTGTTGGGTGCATTAAGCGAGCATACACAAACACATTCAGAATGCAGTTCACATCGCTATGGAAATGCTTATTGATTTCTTTTATCAGAGTAACAATAGAAGGTCTCTGAAGTAAAAAGGTTAAAAGGATGGAAAGCTATTATATTTTCACACTTTCATGAAGACATGGCAGCAGCACATGCATTTTGGAGCCAAATTATTCTTCTCCTCACACACATTTCACTCATTAACTCAGACTGTATAATTTAGACACGCTCACTAACTCCTTCCTCACTTTCTCCTGCCTTTGTACCTGCACTGTGATAAAGTGTTATCTGTGTTTGGCTGCTAATTCCTCATTCAGGGTGTTTGCTGCCTTTGTTCGGCCATGTCAAATACATGCACAATAAGGCAAAACGTGTTATCTACATTCAATTAGTCATGTCTGATAAGGTGCAACACACTGGCTGATAAAGTGCTTGGTCTGCATTTGACTGCTTTGGCCTTCAGTATCACATCAGTGAATGCATTTGTTCCTACACCAATAACATTAACAAATCACATAGGCAGTAATGGCAACACATTTATGAAGAGTTTAGAACAACAGCTGAGGTATTATGGAAAACACCTTTTATTACTGTAAAGAAGGTGGTATTAATCATAATGTAGGATGTATTGCATAAAAAAAGAAAACAAACAGAAGGTCCTTAATGTGTTTGGGAATGAAACCATTCAGGCAAAGAAAAAAATACATTTACAAATTTACCCAATACATAAAGTATTGAAAGTTTTTGAACCCTCTAGACCTAAAACTTCATCAGATTTTCACACAAAAGTCCTAATAATAGATAAAGAGAACTAAATTAAACAAATGATCAAACAAAATATTACACATCTGAATGGCAAAATGAAAATAAAATTACAGTGAAGTGCTTCCAGTGAATGTGATGGCAATCAGGTATGAGTGACCACCTATTTTATTTAAAGAACAGGGATCTATCACAGTCTGGTCTTCACAACACATGTTTGTGGAAGTGCATCATGGCACAAATGGAGAAAGGAGATTTCTGAGGACCTCAGAAGTAAAGTTGTTGATGCTCATCAGGAAATGGTAACAGAGCCATCTCTAAAAAGTTTGGACTCCACCAATCCAGTTTGACAGATGTGTACAAATGGAGGAAATTCATGACCACTGTTATGCTCCACAAGAGTGGTCCACCAACAAACATCAAACCAAGAGCAAGGTGTGTAATAGTCTGCAAGATCACAAAAGAACCCAAGGTAACTTCTAAGCAACTAAAGGCCTGTCTTACAGTGGCAAATGTAAATGTTCATGAGTCCCCCATCAGGAGAACACTGAATAACGATGGTGTGCATGACAGGGTTGCGAGGAGAAACCCGCTGCTCTTCAGAAAGAACATTGCTGCTCGTCTGCAGTTTGCTAAAGATCACATAGACAAGCCAGAAGGCTAATAGAACAATGTTTTATGAATGGATGACACCAAAATAGATCTTTTTGGTTTAAATGAGAAATGTTATGCTTGGAGAAAGGAAAAGACTGTATTCCAGCATAAAAACTTTATCCAATCTGTGAAACAAGGTGGTGGTAGCATCATGCTTTGGGCCTGTTTTGCTGCATCTGGGCCAGGACAGCTTGCCATCATTGATGGAGCAACAAACTCTGAATTAATAAATAAAAGTGTTGTGGAAGGACCTGAAGCAGCAGTTCATGGGAGGAAACCCACCAACATAACAGAGCTCAAGCTGTTTTGTATGGATTAATGGGCTAAAATTCCACCAAGTTGATGTGCAGAACTAATCAACAGTTACCAGAAAGATTTAGTTGCAGTTATTGTCGCACACCAGAGGGTCACACCAGATACTGAAAGCAAAGGTTTCACATACTTTTTCCCCACACAGATCTGTAATACTGGATCATTTGCTAAATTGGTTCTCTTCATCTAATATCAGGATGGCTGCTAGGGGTCATGAAACACGTTTACTTAAAGAGGGGGATCTTTTTCACAAATGAATTAAATGAATAAAAAATATTTTTATGCTTGAGAAGGATAACTTTGTGTAATATTACATTTTGTGTGAAGATATAAAGCCTTCACTGTAACAAATATGCAGTATTAGAGAAAAATGAGGACTATGCAGCACTGTACTCAAAAATGGAATAAGGAGTGAGACTAGATGTAAAATAATATCAGTCTAAAAAGAGAGAGAAAAAAAAGAAACTAAGCTAAATGGCCAAAAGTCAAGTTAATTAAACAAATAGGACAGTTACTAAGGCAGGACTGAATGTGAGTCGATAGTATAGAATTTGATTTAGACCCTCTGGTAGGGGATAGATTCAGGAAACTGTCTGCAACTAAAGCCAGCAACACTATAGCCGAGTCCTCTCACGCTGGACATAGATCTTCCAAGCTCTCCCTTCAGGGCCGTCAAAGCCAGCACAACTACTCATGCTAACAGCTTTGTCCCCAGACCTGTTCACCCATTAACCACAGTGGACACTTTAAATGGCACTTGAAAACCCCATATTGTGATCTACTGCTCCACTATGTACCATAATGAATCTTTGAGTAACACTTTACTTGAACCCTGCTACATAACATTGGCAAAAACATACCATCGGTTAAGGCAACTAATATTAATGGTAATATTACACAGTCATATAACTGAACAAAACCTGTCATTACAACCCACGGCAGGATATAACATCTGCCATGACATGTTTATGACATGGTTATGTAAATGTTATGTAGTAGTTGGTTGCAAAATACACCCATGTTCGCACAACTGTTTAAATGTTCATGTCATTGTGTAATATACTCAGGGTTGGGTAGTACTGGAATACATGTATAATCAGGATATGAAAAAAAAACATACATTATGTTATCTGTGCAGAAAAAAGACCATAATCAGATTACACGTATTTAATAAAAATAAGATGATCATCAGAAGCATGATATTCCAACCACATACAACCCAGAAAGTTTTAGAACTCAAGTTTTCCTGAAGATATTTGAATCAGGTATTTAACCTGGTTTTCCACCTTCCCTGGTTCTACAGCACCAAACTGAGCTGATGGTAAGATCCTTTATTGAGTGTTTATTACTCCACAACATCCTACAGTTAATTGGATATTAATCAAACTGTTGTTAATGTTAACTAACTCAATTTTAATGCTGACATGAGCTAGCATTGACTAACAGATACAAAATGTGAGCAGTAAAGTTAGTTTAATTTCTTTCTTTAAAAGCTTTGGGATTATGGGTGCAAAATGTCTGGATTATAATTATTTGTAAAGAAGACAATCAGCTCTCACTTAGTTGAATTCAGAGGGCCCCATTCACCAAGTCTTTTCTTAAAATAGCTCTCGAGAAAGGTCCTAAGAAAAAGTCCACACTGTAAAAAATGGTTCGTCAGATTCCAGAATCTAAAATAATTATTTTATGTAGTAACAAGCAATTCAGCTAATTTGATTAAACTCAAAGAATCATTCATTCAAAGTACTGATTTAGGTGAATAAAACGAGTTAATTTACTTGCTACCACATGAAGTATTTATTTTTTATATTATTAATTTTGAGACTGAACTGCTGAACCATTTTTTACAGTCTATGTCAGATTCATGACAAGTTCATAACCCACAGAACTGTTCACACCTTTGTTCTCTTGTATGTATGTAGATTCTGTTCATACCTAAGAACAAATCCCAACTAAGAAAGCACTGGCGAATGTCAGAGTCTTTGCAAAAAGTGCGTAAGTGGGCTTTAAGAAAAAATTTTGTCTTAAGAATGGATGGTGAATGAGGCTCAATGCCTTTTGAATTTCTGGCAAAACTGCTCAAGGACATCTACAAATTACAATCATCAAAGTCCCAGCATGACATACCAGACACAGTTACAGGCCTTTTAGATGACAGAACCCAACTGATGGTCACTCAGAGTTTTTATAATGACCATTACTTTTAATTCTAGCTGATGAATGGGTCACCACTGTCACTGCTCACGAGTGAACTCAAACAATTTACACTGTACAGATTTGTCTCATGTTTGGAATATTTCCATATTTTGCTGCACTTAGAGTTTCCCATTTTTCCAATGTAAGTTCACTGGGGGTTTGAGGGACCATATGAGCTGCTCCATGCTGTTTTTGAATAGATGATTTTAAAATGAGAATACAAATAGCACACATAAAGTGCAGACAAAGTAAGTCACCTATAATGTATCATTTTGTTTCATAAAACTTTCCAGTTTTCCCTCTTTGCCTTGTGTTAAGTTAAATTTCCTGCGGAAAATGATTCTTCTAACAGTTTTATTTTACAGTTTTGTATAGTTTATACAGTTTTAATTGTGTCTTTATTGAATGATATGCCTTTAAAAAGAGAAGTAATCCAAATGTAGTGAAAAGTAATGTTTATATTACTTTAACCCCTTAAAATCTCAAGCTTATTACATACTAAGGCTTATTATTCAGTGGATTTCAATGGTTGAGCTATTCTTAGGTTATAGAAGTGTGTAATAACACCTGGCCTGGCCTTTTAAGGGGGTAAAATAGTACTGCTTTAGATTAGACTACAACTACATTTAAACATCTAATCTGTAATCTGTAATGGAATAAATTTTTAAAGTAAACCCAACCCTGAACATACTGTAAACAATAGTGGATTTTATGTTATACATGTATATATGTACATATTCACATTTTGATGTTCATGCTGGTTATTTGTGTCTACGGTCTTGTCTCTTACTCTATTTATTTCAATTTCACTTCTTTTTTTCCCCTTATATGCTTATATTCTTTTGAATATTTGTTATATATGTTCTTTCCTGGTCTTTCTAGTATATTACATGTCATACATGTGTGCACTCAACATAACAAATTCCTCATGTGTGTTACACACTTGGCAAAATAAAGTAATTCTGAGCCTGTGTTAAATGCACCCTATAAAAAAATAAAAACAAATAAACAAACATGAATTTACTTAATTCAAAGTGCACTTCATTTCCACATGAATAAAACATAATGCATTCATTTCATCTTTCGATTGCCTTACATTTGGCAAAGACTATGTTAATGTAATATATTTTATTCATGTAAATTCAATGCATTACATTTCTCAGTAAACATAACCTGTGAATGAAGGGTTCAGGTTCCATTTAGGAGCCGTTTGAAATAAAACATCACAATCTTCCATCAAACAGCTGCAAGACAAACGGCAGCTGAATGCTTTATTTCTGATGGGTCCATGTGCACATGATGCATTCACCGCTTTCTCTGGCCATTATAATTTCTGGTTCTGATATATGTAAATATCTGATTTATCTCTAATAGGTCCATGTGTTCGGAAAAGAAGGCTTTCAGCCAAACAATGGAGGATGCCATCAAATCACGTCAGAATTACTGTAATTATGAGCTTTCGACTGGCCGTTATTAAAAGTTTGAAACGCATTCATGAAAATGCGTTTCAGGCTGTGCTGGGATGACTGGCTTTCATCTTTTCTCACAGGCAGGAATTCAAGGCAACAACATGTACTTCTGAATACCTTCATCAGTAATCAAAATGTCATGCCACTGTCGTCTGTATTGTACAGTCATATGCGTTTACATATCGCTGCCATGGGAACAATACCTTGTATCTCAATTTTTGTCGTTTTTCAGTTTTTAAGATCATTTAAAAATGGTTGCTCTTAACATTGTCTGTAAATTTCATGATGAATTGACTAAATTACCCAACATGACATGGAAAAAAATTCTGGTTCCATTGACTTACATTAAAAGTAAGACATGTTTTTCCTTCTCCCGTAAAATGATCATTTTGGAGATACAAGGTTTTCTTCTGACAACAGCAATATCCTAGTGTAAGTACATTTTGGTGTGGAAAAAGCAAACCCTTTCATTCACACATTAATCTAAATAAACATGCATCTAGAATCAGAGAGTATAACAAGCCTTTATTATTTAATGCAACTAATCCTGCCTTTTAATGTACTCTTCTCCTTTAATAGCTTATTTACTAAGTCATACAGTATTCTTTACTTTATACTCAATGCTGCATAATATATCACACTTAATTGGCCTCTTATTTTCACTCTGATGACACAAATCAATTATAAACTTTTCCATAGCAATAGTGAATTGCGCTCTGAATGTGTGCATACACTCAGAATCAGAAACTTGCAGTGAATCCAATAATAAAGTCAGCATGGACCTTCTTTTACACAGTGATGGGAAACACAGAAAGATCCTAGATGTTGATTTATTTTATTACACTCTTAAAAATAAAGGTCTAGCTAAGCATTTTTTTCTCTAGGACAAGAGGAGTGATGAGAGGAAATATGTAACTATTTCTATTAATTACATATCGCTGTTGTCAGAACAAACCGTCATATCTCCAAAATAATAACTTTACAGTAAAAGAAAAAACCTAGGTTACATTAATGTAAGTCAATGGAACCAGATTTTTTCAATGAAATTTTGGGCCATTTCTTTTGGTCCATTCATCATGAAGTTTACACACATTAAAAATTTCAACAGGCATTTTCAAATTATGCATGTATCAAAAATGTAAAAATGACAAAAATTGAGATACAAGGGTTGTCCGCCAGCAGCGTTATGACTTTGATATCTGTGCTGTAGGGCACTAGCCACAGTGCCTGTGTGGATTCCAAACTCAACATCAGGTCCAGTGCACTGCACTTAGCCAATCAGCAGCACAGAAAAATACAGGCTCAAGGCGGTAGACAAAAAGGCCTTGACCAGTCAATTGGCCACTTGGCAAAATTACCACATTTCTTTAAACTTTTGACTAAATATTCTAAAGTCCAAAGCACCTGGTGTCAGGTTGAGTAAACACGGCTAATGTAAAATGGCCTGCTGAGTAATAGTTAAGGTCCTCGTTTATTTGTATGCTAAGGCATTTTTACATTAACTCGTTTTGTTTTATTAGTCTGCTGCATGCTTTTTATTTATCCTTGTTGTGAAAGTCTCAATGATGATGTGATGTGAATTCTGATAATATGCACTGTCCATCTGTGTTGTCATTTGCTCCTTATTATCTGTGACTTTAAACATATAACATCTACCAAGCAACACGCTTATAAATTTGGTTTAGGTTTACATGCAAGGCATCTAATGGACCTGAACTGTAACTCACACTCATTTATATTCAGCAGGCTGAGGGGAAGCTATTAGCACTCAAGTAGCTTTTGCATCCATTATTAGAATGGAGGAATGTCATGAATAACAGTTATGGAAACAATTGCATTCATTTCATCAGCTAGGTTGTGGATGACCACAGGTGAGCACTAAGGATGCTAGGAAAGAATGGACCCCAGTAGACCACAACTGGGACACTATATTAGAGTAACCAGTTGGCAAAAATACACCAATGGTTTAAATTGTAGTGTGTGTTAGGGTTATTTGGAGTTTTTAATGGTGATAATCAGCATTGGAAGTGGGATGAACAGTTATGAACAGCCAAGGTGTTCTTGGTTCTTAAACCCACCAGGCTGGGAGTACAGAGGCCTAGGTCAACAGCCAACTTGTGAGCTATGTAAGCATTCCAACAATGTTTGTATGCCGAAGCTACAGCCGATGCTAACCCTAACCGGAAATGTAAAGTGTTGAGTTCATCTCCTTCCTTCCTTCCTTCCTTCCTTCCTTCCAAGCCAACACTGAACGGATCACCAGACATTTCAGGAAAGATAGGGTTAAAGAACATATTTCTGATGTTAAGCGTAGAAAAAGTAAAAAAAGGACCCTACTGAGTCCATTATCTCTTTCTATTTTCTTTATTTACTCTTCTCTATCTCACACTTCCTCTGAGGTTAAAGATCAGACTCTGTTCCTCAGGGCAGAAAAATACATCAGTGGATCTACAAACAGAAGCAAAAAAAAAAGTGTGATAACAGCTCCGCCGTGGCTGTGCATGAGCGTATCTCTTCTGTTTTTAGCCATTCTTCACGTAGGTCACTGTCACCGTGCCATCATCCATCAATCTGAGTTTAATTCAATCACTCAAAGAGTCGCTAACACGCATGAGGGGTTCTGAAGCCCCCCGGGATTAAGAGAGTCCAGCGCTCCATCTGCTAGGAGAGAGAGCGAGAGCGCTAGAGAAAGAGAGAGGTGTGACAACACGACTGCAACTGACCAAAACAGGCAACAGATTGCCTGCCACCCACACAAAGTCACCCCAATGTGTGACTGCCACTGGATGCAATAGCAGAGAAACAACAACACAGATAGTGTGTGAGAGAGAGTTTGACTTTTAAAAATATTTTAATGCATCAGATTAAAAAGAATCCATCACTCCCCTCACCAAATACTCTCAAAGAGTTCCCTGATACCCCATTACAACCTCCAAATACCCTTCTGATACCCCCAGTTTGACTCTTTGTGGCTCCAAACTTACCAAAACAAATGAATATAGAATGCTGTTTATTAGGGCTTGTTTTTAATAAGAGGTATTAATACTGTTAATTTAAATAAAACATAAAAGTAAGGTTATATCAAGAAAAAATAAATTCATATTTTTATCTTCGTGTCAGCCATGGTTACTGACAAAATTGAGACAAATGTAAGTTACCATATGGTAGGTGCTTGAGTCTAATTGATGAACAGATGCAAGTCTTGAGTCTATAGTTTCTCGCTGGTCACAATGGTCACTATCAACACACGTTCTGCGTTGGCATACAGTTTGTATCAGGAGTTAAATTCATGTACTCACCTAATTGGTAAACTTTGAGATTAAATGTATGTGGTTGAAGCTGTAACAGAACCAGACAGATGGTTGTGGTAAAAAAATAAAAAATAAAAATGAGGGTTTACTTGAAAAGGAACATATAGTAAGTATAAGTATAACATAAACAATATCAGTCAACCAGATCCAAAGGGGCCAAGACAAGAAGGCAAAGTCAGGATGTCCAAAAACACAAAGGCAATATAACAGACAGAATCACTCAGTAGCTCTACAGAGAGAAGCAATACCTCACAAAGACCCTGTACTAAAGCCCAGGCTTATATACTAGACTAGACCTAGTCATATGGTACACACAGCAGGTGAAACAGGTGAACTCGATAGCTGATTGATGGATTATAGAGGTGCATTGGTCATGTGATCTCCCAGAGAATTCTGGGAAATGGAGTGGTTACAAATGTCAGCATTGGGAGGGATGTGTGACAGAAGCCTTTCTGTAAATCAGACTAAACACTGTTTCACATTTCTTTTCACCTCACTAAGCATTTTTGTCCATAGAATCAATCAACTTTTTACTATTTAATAACTAGAACTTTAGAAGAGAGTGAGTATAAATACCCCCAATGTTCCATCAAATTCCATGTCTCCAAAACTTCCAATATTCCCTGATATTGCTAAATTTCTCTAAAAAAACAAACACCTCCCAATACGCCTTAATATCCCCAAACAAAAGGCAGTACAATTCAATACTTCACTTCCAAACACCCCTATATAACTCCAGACACCTTTTCAAAAAGGTTCTATATAGAATATACAACATACTCTCCATCAGTCTGAAGAACCTTTCACAATGCAGAGAACCCTTAAATCATGCAAAGCATTCTTTGAGTGTTCGTGGTTCTATAAAGGGTTCTTCAGAATGATGGAGAATCTGTTCTATATGTATATCGCTGTTGCTGGAAGAAAATCTTGTATCATTTTTGATGTTTTTCAGTTATTGACTTAATTTGAAAATGCATGTGGCCTTTTACATTGTAGGTAAATTTCATGACGAATGGACTGAAAGGAATTGCCTAAAATGACTTGTTAAAAAGTCTGCTTCCATTGACTCACATTAAAAGTCAAGTGTGTTTTTTTTTCTTCTCCTGTGAAGGTGCCATTTTGGAGATATGAGGTTTTGATCCGACAACAGCAATATGTTGTTTTACACTCGTTCAGCTGGATTCTTCACTCCTGCACATACCCCAGCGTAGTACCTACAGTACAGTATCTCTTCCAAAGAAAGATCATACATATTCATTTATCATTGACAAGAGAAGTGCATCTTTAACACTCCACGACATTCCCAGACCAAACATATGGATGTTGTGTCTGGGTTAGTAAGGCCCAGGTACTTTATCCTGCTTCTTCTTCTAAGCCATAAAGCCAAAATAGCCCTGATCAAATCCAGTATTCAGTAGACGACATTTACACTGAGAGAATGATTTAAAAAATGTTACATTTAAAGAGAACTGATGACACAGACTCATCCTCACACACGCACACAGACGCCACGCTCAGTGTGACATTCATAATGCTGTTCTCATTAATCACCTCTCTTTCTCTCTCTCTCTCTCTCTCTCTCTCTCTCTCTCTCACTCACTCAGATTCCCATCCACACCTTTACACTCTCAAAAATTATGGTTCTTCAAGGGTTTTTTAGTAGTATATGCCATGAACACTCAAAGAATGCTTTGCATGATTATAAGGTTCTGTGCATTGTTTAGGGGTTCTGGTGTATATGGTTCTATATAGAACCTTTTAAAAAAGGGTTCTATAAAGCACCAAAAAGGAAAAAAGGTTCTTCTGATGTTACAATGTCAAGCTTGTAACAACAGAAGAACCGTTTTTGGTGCTATATAGAACGATATACAACACATTCTCCATTAATCTGAAGAACCTTATATATAACACTCAGAGAACTCTTTGCATGATTAAAGGGTTTTTTCCATCGTGAAAGGTTCTTCAGATCTGTTCTATATATTCTCATATGGAACCTTTTTGAAAAGGGTTCTATTTAGCAATAAAAACGGTTCTTTTACTGTAACTCGCTTGACATTGTCACAACAGAGAACTCCTTAGTGATATATAGAACCATATACAACAGATTCTCCATCAATCTAAAGAACACTTTCACACGGTTCTATATAAAACCGTGAACACTCAAAGAACCCTTTTTATGATTAAAGTGTTCTTTCATCGTGAAAGAATCTTCAGATTGATGAAAAATCTTATATATATGGTTCTACATAGAACCCTTTTGAAAACAGTTCTATGTAGCACCAAACAGCGCATTTCTATTGTGACAATGTCAAGCTTGTAACAATAGCGGAACCCTTTTTGTTGCTATATAGAACAACATACAACAGATTCTCCATAAATCTAAAGAACCCTTTCACATGGTTCTATACAGAACCATGAACACTCAAAGAACACTTTGCATCATGAAAGGTTCTTCAGATTAATGGAGAATCTGTTGTATATGGTTATATCTAGAACCTTTTTGAAAAGGGTTCTATATAGCACCAGAAAGTTACAAGCTTGACATTGTCACAATAGAGAACCCTTGAGTGCTATACAGAACCATATACAACAGACTTTCCATCCATCTGAAGAGTGCATGAAAAGAAACATTAATAATGCAAAGGGTTCTTTGAGTGCTCAAGGTTCTATATGGAATGATTTTCTTTACTAAAGAACCCTTGAAGAACCATCTTTTTGAGTGTGTATACAGGCAGAAGACTTACAGTATTATTCAATAACTAGTGGAAATCATTGAGGCACTATGACTGCTGTGGCTCGAGTATCTGTGCAAGTGTTGTTGATGGTAAATCCTCCATAGTCCTAATCCAACTCAGTGATCAGGGCTGTTTGTTAATCTGCCGTCATGTTGGCTTTAATCCAGTTAAAACGAACACCCGCTCAGCTGGATTCTTCACTTGCTGTCATACGGCTAACGTTACAGCTACAGCACTAAGCTCTGGAGTCAGATTGCTTCTCTATAGCTCCATCAGACATTAAGCTGCTCAAGCCAGTGATGGAGATGCATCCAAGGCTTTAGGGGCTTTTGAGGAAGTAATTTCTCTCATTCACTTTCTGTTTTTGCTGTAATGGCAACATACACGATTTGAAGCATATAAACATGAATATACACCAACCGGCCACTTCATTAATTACACCTCCTTGTTTTTATATGGCAAACACAAACAGAGTCTTTCACGATGAAGAATCTTTCACAGTGCAACGGTAACAGTAGAAAAACACTTTTTGGTGCTATACAGAACCCTTTTCAAAAACGTTCTAGACAGAACCATATACAACAGATTTTCCATTAATCTGAAGAACTTTCCGTGATGCAAAGGGTTCTTTGAGTGTTCATGGTTCCATAGAGAATCATGTTAAAAGGGTTCTTCAGATTTATGGAGAATCTGTTATGTGTTGTTTTATATAGCAACAAAAAGGGTTCCGCTATTGTTATAAGCTTGACATCATAACAATAGAAATGTGCTATTTGGTGCTACATAGAACTCTTTTCAAAAAGGTTCTATATAGAACCATACATACCAGATTTTTCATCAATCTGAAGAAACTTTCATAATGCAAAGAAACTTCAATCATTAAAAGGGTTCTTTGAGTGTTCACGGTTTTATATAGAACCACGTGAAAGGGTTCTTCTGATTGATGATAGCAGATGATCTATCATCTCTGACTGTACGTCTACAAGGTGGACTGACAAGATAGGAGAGTCTAATAGCGTGGACAGTGAGTGGACACATATGAGAATGATCCACCACCCAAATAATGCCTGCTCTGTGATGGTCCTGTGGGGGTCCTGACTATGGAAGAACAGGGTTGGTGTACTATAGTCTTTTATTGTCACTCTGATCAAACAGATCAGCTATAAACCTCAGAAACGGTCACAGAGAACTCAGCAATAAAGGCAGCCTGGACCTTCTCTCATTCTTACTTTTCACGTGACGTCACACTGTATAGGCACTGTCTTTTTGAGGACTGAATCAGGGAGTGACTGCGCTGAGCAATGCCTTCAATTAGCTGTGCTTTGTGAATAACTAACCTTCAAGACATAACAAAGGCCGAGAATAACGAGAGACACACAGACCTTTAATTCAGTGTTTTCAGACTCCAGCCTTGGAGCCCCTGCACTGCACATTTTCTCTGTTCACACCTCATTCAGCTCAAGAAGGACTTAAATAGCTATTAATATAATGTAATTTAACCAGGAAACCCACAATAACTGGTTGCAGGACTGGAGCTGAACTCTGCACTTTTTTGCTGCTGCCGTCTGGCAGAAGGTACCGGAGCATCCGTGCCACCACTGCCAGACTCTGCAACAGCTTTATTCCTCAAGCAATCAGGTTCTTAAACTCACAAGGACTGAGCTAACCTCCACCCCCCACATACTCCACACACATGCTCCACACACACAACTCTTTTGATGCTCTACTTGCACTAGCTTGACACATTGCTGCCACACTGTGTTTTCTTTATTTTACTCAGGTTTTTCTACCTCAGTAACTGCTGTTTATGTCTGTCATCTGACTGCGTGACTCACAGATCACAGCATGTTAATATCTCTGCACCTTATTCCACTACCTCATGTCCAGAATGAGTGCTGTGTCAGTGATGCACTGTCCTGTCTGTTTACTGTGTCTAATGTCTGTCTAATTTATCTTATTTATTGTTTCTAGTTTAATTATTTTTTAACCGTGTTGCTCCTGGAGGAAGGTAATGTCACTCCACTGTGTACTTGTACATAGATGGAATGACAAAATCCTCTTGACTTGACTTGACTTGACCCACGACATTCAGTCGCATATTTAATGTTCATGTTTCTCCATTCAAGCTTCATTTAAATCTCCAGAAACAGAGAGTGAAGTCATACCGGCTGTTTGTAGCTCCGTTAGGGGGATGACTGTCTATCCTCTCAGCTGTTAACATTAGCTAAAGTTATCTCACAGCTAAAGTTAACTCACATCTGTGTTAAGTAGCTGATGTTGTTACCCTCCTATGATGACAAAGAGTGTTTTTTCCTCTTTATACAACACCATGTGATCCTTTACCCACCCTGACGTGACGAGCTTCTGTGCTTTAAAATGCTTTGAGAGCCTCTCCAGATAAGGGAGAGGGGCTGGGTACGAGATAAATGTAAATATCAGGAAAACACAAATTTGGTAGCTTTTCGTCAGGTTAAGCAGGACCAGGAGTTCATGGGAAACTGGACTACAATCGCGTTCTTTTTATTAACTTTGTCCACAGTAAGGTGAGTAATTTTAGCCATTCTTTCACCTCTAGTTACGTTCGCACGGAGAATTGAAGCCATAAAAATCAGTCCCAAATATGGCAGCCACAACAGAAAACTCACATGACTGAAACCCTGGTATACAGTGACAGAAAACACAGTGTACAGAAAGCTCCAACTCCATATGCTAATATATTTTACTATGGCTAACATGGATATGCACATATTGTGACTGCACAGGGGGCAGATTTTAACATAATGAGATTTACTTACTTACTTAATTCTGGGTCATTTCTGTTGGTCGGATAATCATTAAATGTTCATAACAAGGAAAAAACAAACAACTGGCATTTTAAATTAAATTGTGTAAAAAAAATTTTAAAAAGACAATAGAGCCATGAAGTTTTCATATGACACTGAGAACATGCATGTGTGTGTGTGTGTATGTGTGTGTGTGTGTGTGTGTGTGTGTGTAAGAGAGAGAGAGAGAGAGTGTGTGTGTAATGGTAATGGACTATCTAAATGCATCTCGGCAGGGTGCACAGTAAGCATGAGGCAGTACCTCAGGCAACTTTGGCTGAAAGATAAGCTGTGCACTCCCAGCCCACTCCAAACTTCACACACACACACACACACACACACCCACACACACACACACACACACACACACACACACACACACACACACACACACACAGCCCTCCATGCTCCACTGAATCTATAATATGTGGATGTCTTCAGGCAATCTATGATTTATAGGAAGGGACTTGGTCATGATGATAAGAAAACATCACAGACAAACAAACTGATAGAGAGAAAATACAGGACTCTGAGCTACATTCACTTTACCAGGTTTAAGGCTATGTTCACACAGCAGGTAAAAGTGGCCCAAATCTGATTTTCTCACCAGATTCGATAGTTTTGTTTGGCTGTTAAATTTGACCCTATATGCCACATTAGTCTGAAGAGGTCTGCTCCTAAACTGACCCTCATGCACAAAAGCACAAACCTTCATGTTGCTTCAAGAGGCTCATCCAGAGGTAAACAATCACGACTGTCAACAAACACCAGTCGCTCCCAGAGGGTTCAGCTTCATCTCTGCCAGCATCACAGGAGCCATCATGAAGTTTCACTGACTGACAACCGGGCTCATCACCCAGAATGTGTTTGGCCTCATTGTAAACGTATCATATCAGTACCAATCATATGGAAGCATCTTAAATCAGATTCACATAGCATGGCCTAAATCTGATCTTTTTCTACATGTGTGACATAGATATATCATCTGTGTGTCAGTGTGAACAGCAAAAAACACATTAAATGTGACTTCATCAATTCCAATTTGAGATGTTTTCATATGTGGTACTGAAACCTGATACGTATCCAATATGCAGCAATGTGACTCAGTCTGAACAGCCAGATCTTAATTCATGCGACTTTTATGTCAATTCTACTCAACATTCATCGTAATTTTGCACGACTGAGACTCATAAATATTTGGGATAATGTTACTGCACAAAAAGTTAGAAGAGACTCATCCAAATCACTCAGGGTTTTAAGAGATTTTGAAAGAAATGATTGAACACGGCTGTAGGAGAGCGAGCCTGCTGCATCAAAGAATAGTTAAAAATCCAAAAAGCAGAGTTGGATATGAACCAAAAAAGTGACAACAGCGGTGAGCTCGTAGATATTCTGGGTGATCAACCCATCTTTCAGTCAGTGACGCTTTGTGATGGCTCCTATGAGGCTGGCGAAGATGAAACTGAACCCTGTGGGTGTGTCCGGCAGTCTTTGGCAGTTATGATTGTTTACCTCTGGATTAGCCATGTGAAGCATTGTTCTTTTGCATATGCAGGTTGATTTAGGATCTGATCTGTTCAGATTAATGTCGCATATACATCACATTGAAAAGATAACATGAACAGCCAAACAAAAAAATTGGATTTGGTGATAAAAAAGAAAGCAGATTTGGGCCACTTTTACCAGCTGTGTGAAATCTGATCTTTTCAAATCACATCTGAGCCACTTTCATAAGTGGTCCTAGACTGGATATATATCTATGAAATGGGTCCTTTAAGATGTTTCTTAACATTTGACTGGAAAAGCGCTACCCCACATCAGTCACAACATCCAAATTTGATTTCTAGGAATTAACCCTTTAAAATCCCAGGCTTATTACTGTCACAATTAGCCCCTCCCAGTCATGTCCATGTGTTCGTGTTGTGTTTTGGTTTAGCCCGCATGTTCTTTGTTTTGTTTTTTTCAGTCCAGTCCCCTCATTTCGTGACTTCACCCCTGATTGTTTCCACCTGAGTTCCCACCCTTATGTATTTAAAGCCTGTGTTTTACCCTGTCTGGTCACTGGTCTTTGTTGTTTGTACTGTTGTTTGTTTTGCTTGTACTGTTTGTGTTTGATTCTGGTTCACAATCCGTGTGGCTCTATGACCCTGGACCGTTTACACTATGACCCTGGATTTGCCCATAATAAACGTTACTTATCTCCGCATATGCGTCCGCCTCCTCGCTCCTCGGCAATACAATTACATACTAAAGCTTATTATTTAGTAACTACAGGGACTTCAATGCAAACTGACTGAGCTGTTCTTAGAATATCGATGTGTGTAATAAAGCTTTGGGATTTGGCCACGTAAGGGGTTAAAATGCACAGCAAACAAAAAAAAGGTAGACTTAAAGAGATTTTCCATCATCACATTCATGAACCTTCTTCTTTCTGTTGTGTTTTGTGTTTATTCTGTTTCTCTTCTCACCCCTCCGCTCCTCCATCCCTCTGTTCTCTCTCTTTTTTGTTGGTTTTTGTGGAGTGGTACAAAAGCAGCCACCCCTGGGACTCAATTAGACACGAAGAAGAAACACTTTCCATCAGTTCATCTGATTACATCTCTCTCACTCTCTTCCTCTCTCTCTCTCTCTCTCTCTCTCTCGCTCTCAATCACACACACACACACACACATTTATACACAGTTGCCTCCAAAACTATCTGGGCATTTTAACCATTTTATCATTCTTAGGCTTAAACCTCTTATATGTCCAGGACTCAAAGTTTTATGATACACCTTTATAATCTCAGAACAGCTCCAGGCAGTTCGCACTGAAGTCCCTGTAGTTACTGAATAATAAGCCTTATTGTAAAACAGATAGGTCCAGTTCAGATTGGCTGATCCACATTCTAAGCCATTGTAAAATCCATGGTATACACACACCTATTAACTAGAATTAAGCTGGTCAGCTAGCTAAAAGGCTAAAAGAGCCAACAGCTTAAGCACCTCTATCATTAATATGATGGCCTTGAATTAAAGTACTTACTCTATGATTAACTGTAAAACGACAATATAAAAGTCTAAAAATGTCACTTGAATGTCTTACACACTTTAAATGTTCGTGTTTCAGTCAGAAGACGCGTCAAACCCAGGCTGAATCCCAAACAGCTCCGTATCCCTAAATAGTGTGCTAAGAAAATTTTGAAATTCTAGCCTCTACAGCCAAACAGTGCATCATTTATCGAGTATTACCTTGTCTATGTCTAAATGACTGTTTCTTAGCTATAATTTGTGCCATGGGGCTACAGGATCCAGTATTTAAATTCCTATGTAGTGCACTATCTAGGGAGCAGGGAGCCATCTGAGATTCAGCCCTAGTGTAAAAAGACGGGCGCCACTGGTTTGGTGCTGAATAACATTGGGATAGTAATTTGGTGACCAAAAAGTATTTATAAAGTGAATGTTTTCACATTAAACAGTGTTGAGTTATCATATGTTCATTGTTATACAACAAAAACTTAACTAAATAAATCATGAAATTACAATATACAGTGATGGGAATCAAACGTTCTTCTCATTCAGCGGTCCATGGTTGCCTGGCAATGAAACCATACTCTAAAGAAATTTCGTTTCTTGGTGGAGTACTTGTTTAGGTCGATTATTATTATTAATAATAGCTTTTCAGCTTGCTTCATAAAACGTCATGAAAACCAGACAGCACTGAAGGTTCTGTAAAGCACAGAGGTGGAAACAAGTCTGGGGCTGTTTATCTTACAAGGTTGTGGGTGAGCTTGTGTTCACTGATCACATAATGAACTGCTGAAGTGTTTAAAGGCATTTTGAATGCAAACCTGCAGAAGTTTACAAAGAAACTCCTCAAACAATAATTATCATGAGACAGCAGCCACCTCCTGAAAGATTACTCTGAGGAAAAGCACTCCCCTCACTCCCCAGCTTAGTATATCACTGCTGTGTATCTCCAAAATGGTAACTTTATAGAAGAAGGAAAAAGCCTACTTTACTTTAAGTGTAAGTCAATAGAACCAGACTTTTTGTCCAAGTCATTCTGGGCTGTTTATTTTGGTCCAGTGATCATAAAATGTACACACAATGTAAAGGACAACAGGCATTTTCAAATTATGTCAAAAACTGAAAAACAACAGAAGTGAAGATATGAGGTTTTGTCCCGGCAGAGATATGGAAGCTAACCTGTCATAGCAGAACGTTTTGATATGTATCCACATAGTCAACCTACAGCGGTTTAGCCCCTGTTTTTCTTGCTGAAGTTATAAAGAGGACAATACAAGTCAGCCAATCAGAGCAGAGATCATTTACATATATCTGTCTTCAGGTTGCAGTTACAAATACACTCTGTTCAAAAATGTAGGATTTGGGCCGCTTAAATACACACTGCACAAATACACATCCACACACACACACACACACACACGTATGTGAGCCATAAATTCAAACCTCTCTTCACACACACACAAGAGCTCAGGTAAATACACACACACACACACACACAAGGCTAAGACCTCCACACTCACACCTGCAGCAAACCAATAAATCTCTGACTTCTTCACCCCACAGTAACATACAGCAGCTGAGGGACAGAGAGAGAGAGAGAGAGAGAGAGAGAGAGAGAGAGAGAGAGAGTGAGAGAGAGAGAGAGAGAGAGGAGAGAGAGATGGGAGACAGAGGGGAGAGAGAGAGAAAGGATAGAGAGAGGAGAGAGGGAAGAGAGAGAGATGGGAGAGAGAGAAAGGAAAGAGAGAGAGGGGAGAGAAAGAAAGGAAAGAGAGAGAGGAGAGAGAGGAGAGAGGGGAGAGAGAGCAAGAGGGAGAGGAGAGAGGAGAGAGAGGAGAGAGAGGAAGAGAAGAGAGAGATTGGAGAGAAAGAGAGAGAGAGAGGGAAGAGAGAGCGAGAGGAGAGAGAGAAAGAAAGAGAGGGGAGAGAAAGAGAGACAGAGAGAGAGAAAGAGAGATTAACGGGGGGGCTGCTATTTAAGCATGCTTTGTGCTTTGTTCCTCTACAATAGTCCAATCACTGCTCACCCTGTGGTCACTCTTTATCACTAATTGCTGGTGTGAATTTCTAAGGCACAAAGTGTTACACTGACCTGCACACCGAGCATAGAGAGAGTCAAAGCCACAGGGGAAACTGTGAGAGCAACAACAACTACACACAGATACAACAACTGCAGTGCCTCTGTACTACTACAAATAATAATAATAATAATATTAATAATCTCCTGAAATCTGATAATACACTAAGAAACTGATTTAAATATGTACACCATTTCCATATATACATATATATAAATATATTTATATATATATATATATATATATATATATATATATATATATATATATATATATATATACACACACACACGCACACACACACACACACACACACACGCACACACATACACAGATCAGGCATAACATTATGACCACCTCCTTGTTTCTACGCTCAGTGTCCATTTTATCAGCTCCACTTACTGTATAGCTGCACTTTGTAGCTCTACAGTTACAGACTGTAGTCCATCTGTTTCTCTGATACTTTGTTACCCCCTTTTACCCTGTTCTTCAGTGGTCAGGACGCCCATCGGACCACCACAGAGCAGGTATTATTTGGGTTAGTGTGTGTTGTGCTGGTACGAGTGGATTAGACACAGCAGTGCTGCTAGGGTTTTTAAACACTTTGTCCACTCACTGTCCACTCTATTAAATACTCCTGCAAAGTTAGAGACGATAGGTGTCACTGCTAGTACCTGCTCTGTGAGGGTCCATGGGGGTCCTGACCACTGAAGAACAGGGTAAAAGGGGGTAACAAAGTATCAGAGAAACAGATGGACTACAGTCTGTAACTGTAGAACTATAAAGTGCTCCAATAGAGTAAGTGGAGCTGATAAAATGGACAATAAGTGGAGAAATAGAGCGTGGTCATAATGTTATGCCTGATCTGTGTGTGTGTGTGTGTGTGTGTGTGTGTGTGTGTGTGTGTGTGTGTGTGTGTGTGTGATCACTGCTGTCGGAACCAAACATTTCATCTCCATTTATTTATTTTTTTTTAAGTTTTTGACACAACTACAAATTCACTGCTGTCTTTTACATCGTGTGTGAATTTCCTGATGAATGGACAAAAAGAAACAGCCCAAAATGACTTGGAAAAAAGTCCGGCTCCTTTGACTTACAGTAAAGGTGAAGTACGTTTTTTCCTCCTCCTGTAAAGTGATACATGGAGATGGATATGTTTTGTTGTTTTGAGTTACATCATCATTCAGAACTTAAACACATCATATAGTTCAGCGAGCATAGGGGTCCTGCCTTTAGATGCTCCATAAATCCATGTATGAAAAGTTCTCAGGCAGCATTGCTTGATGATCCAGAAGGTCATTAATATCATATTTAACCTCTCAGTTTACTTCCAAGGTTAAAAGTGCTCTGGATGTTTCCTGTTTCCTGCTGTGCCGTGTTTCATTCACGTGGAATGATGAACACATTACAATCAGGTAAAGAAGCAGCTTTACTGATGTTACTGTCCTTTCTTCCGCGGATAACAGGCCAGTGTTGACACTCTTCTTTTACCAAACGGGTCAGTCTGTCGTTTCAGTGGAAACTTGTCTCTCCACATGGCCACAACATCCAGCACAGCACTAGATAGCGCAAACACCCCCCCCCCCCCCCCCCCCCACACACACACACACACTCACACACTCACACACACACACACACTCTCTCTCTCTCTCTCTCTCTCTGCTCCTACCTTTAGCCGACAGGACGGAAGACAGTCCGAGCGCGAGACACAGCAGAAGCGCGAGGACGATGCTGGGGGTCTGCATGTCGCCCAGAAACAAAAACTACAACAACAAAACAAAGCGAAACGTTTCGGGTTTGCCCCTCGCACGCGCTCTTTCTCCCTCACACGCGCGCTCGCGCTCTCACACGCTGTCCTGTGCGCGCGAGAGGTTGCGCTGTCCCGCTCTGATGAGACTCAAACGGGAGAGCGCGAGACACTCTGGACCGGAGCGTGACGTCGGAGGGAGGGAGGGTACGCACGCGCGCGCCACGCATACACACCACACACACACGCGCGAGTGCGCGCGCGCACACACACACAGACACACACACACACAGTGACTAATGCTTGTACTGATGGAATATTTGGTTATTTGGTCTCACATTAAACGCAAACTCGCTCAGCAGTGTTTTTCAGTTGTTTGAAGCCCTCAGTGCTGAGTGGAGCAGTACTGGCTCTTCTTTCTGTACGTCTGTAAAAGTTTATCTACTAAACTTCAACCTTTACATTTACATTTACAGCATTTAGCAGACGCTCTTATCCAGAGCGACTTACAAGAAGTGCTTTGTCCATCTAGAGAAAGTATGTTTGTTAGTTACCAGTAGGTTAGAGAGAAAGACGGTCCTGAGCTCAGATACTGCTAGAAACAAGTCACTGTAGATACAGAGAGAAAAGGAAAAGAGTTGAACACAGAACAGTGCAATACAATACAACACACTACACTACACTACAATACAATACAACACACTACAGTACACTACAATACAATACAACACACTACAGTACACTACACTACAATACAACACACTACAGTACACTACACTACAATACAATACACTACAGTACACTACACTACAATACAACACACTATAATACACTACAATAAAATACAACCCACTACACTACACTACAATACAACACACTACAATACACTACAATACAATACAACACAACACACTACAATACACTACACTACAATACAACACACTACACTACACTACAATACAATACAACACACTACAGTACACTACAATACAATACAACACACTACAGTACACTACACTACAATACAATACACTACAGTACACTACACTACAATACAATACAACACACTACAATACACTACACTACAATACAACACACTACAGTACACTACACTACAATACAACACACTACAGTACACTACACTACAATACAATACAACACACTACAATACACTACACTACAATACACTACACTACAATACAACACACTACACTACAATACAAAACAATGCACTATCTTCTTCCTCCTCTTCTTCTTTCGGCTGCTCTCTTTAGGGGTTGCCACAGCAGATCATCTGCCTCCATCTTGCCCTATCCACTGCCTCTATTACACCAACCATCTCCTTGTCCACCTTCACTACATCCATAAACCTTCTCTGAGGTCTACCTCTTCTCCTTCTACCCGGCAGCTCCATCTCCAACATTCTTTGACCAATATATCCACTATTCCTCCTCAACACATGTCCAAACCATCTCAACCTGGCCTCTCTGTCTTTATCTCCAAACTGCTCCACCTTCACTGTCCCTCTGATCTGCTCATTTCTAATCTTGTCCAGCCTTGTCACTCCCAACGAAAATCTCAGCATCTTCATCTCCGCCACCTCCAGCTCAGCCTCCTGTCTTTTAGACAGAGCCACATTGCCACAGTCTCCAAACCATACATCATAGCAGGACGCACTACTGTCTTGTAAACCTTCCCTTTCACTCTTGCTGCTATCCTTCTGTCACACATCAGCCCTGACACCCGTCTCCACCCACTCCATCCTGCCTGCACCCTCTTCTTCACCTCTTTTCTACACTGTCCATTGCTCCGGATGGTTGACCCAAGATATTTGAAGTCATCCACCTTTACGACCTCTACTCCTAGCAGCTTCACCTTTCCACCTGTCTCCCTCTCATTCACACATATGTATTCTGTCTTGTCTCTACTGACCTTCATTCCTCTCCTCTCTAGTGCAAACCTCCACCTCTCCAGATTCTCTTCCACCTGCTCTCTACTCTCACCACAGTTTACAATGTCATCTGCAAACATCATGGTCCATGGAGCCTCCTGCCTGACCTCATCTGTCAACCTTTCCATCACCATTGCAAACAAGAAGGGGCTCAAAGCTGATCCCTGATGTAACCCGACCTTCACCTTGAAACCATTTGTCACTCCAACTGCACACCTCACCACTGTCTCACTATCCTCATACATGTCCTGCACCACCCTAACATACTTTTCAGCTACACCTGACTTCCTCATACAGTACCACAGTTCCTCTCTTGGCACCCTATCATATGACTTCTCTAGATCCACAAAGACACAATGTAGCTCCTTCTGACCTTCTCTGTTCTTCTCTACCAACACTCTCAATGCAAAAATTGCATCTGTGGTACTCTTTCTGGGCATGAAACCAAACTGCTGCTCGCTGATCTGAACCTCTCGCCTTAGCCTTGCTTCAACAACTCTTTCCCATACCTTCATGGTGCGGCTCATCAACTTTATACCTCTGTAGTTACTGCAGCTCTGCACATCACCCTTGTTCTTAAAAATGGGGACCAGTACACTGCTTCTCCACTCATCAGGCATCCTCTCACTCTCCAGGATTTTGTTAAACAACCTGGTTAAAAAGTCCACTGTTTTACGCTGGATGCCCTTCCTGACACAACCCTCACCATTTAATCCGGGCTTGGGACCGGCACCAGAAGTACACAAAGTACACCCCTAATGGCTGGTTTACAATACAACGCACTATAATACAGTATAATACACTACAATACAGTGTAATACACTACAATACAGTATAATACGCTACAATGCAATACAATACATTACAGTACATTACAATATAATACAATGCAATACACTACAATACATTACAATACACTACAATACAGTATAATACACTACACAACAATACAATACAATACACTACAATACAGTATAATACACTACACAACAATACAATACAATACACTACAATACAATATAATACACTACACTACAATACAATACTATACACTACAATACAGTATAATACACTACAATACAATACAATACACTACAATACATAAGTGCAGTACAATACATGACAGTCAATACTTAATTCAGTGCTCATTTAAGTGCTGGGTAAAGAGACGTCTCTTCAGTCTGTGTTTGAAGGCTGTGAGAGACTCTGCTGTTCGGACAGCCAGTGGGAGTTCTTTCCACCACCTGGGTACCAGTACGGAGAACATTCATGACGCTTGTCTTTCATGCGCCTTGAAGGATGGCTGGTCACACCGAGCTGTACTTGAAGCTCGAAGGGCTCATGGTACAGTTTGAGACATTGTAGAGTCCGTGGTACAGTTTAAAAGCATTCAAAGGGAAAATAGTGTGGGGAAAAAAAAAACCCACACTATTTTACCTCATCTGTGTATTTAGTTCTTGCTAATTTATTTACTCTTTCTTTGCTGTTAAGACCATTAAAAGGCCATTTTGGGCTTGGGAGTGTATGTGCACTCAGATACATTTCGCTGTTGTTGAGAAACAAAACCTAATTTCTCCATTTTTGTTGTTCTTCGGTTTTTGACATGATTTGAAAATGCCAGCCCTTTACATTGTGTGTAAATTTCATGATGAATGGACCAAAATAAACGGCCCAAAATGACTTGGGGGAAAAAGTCTGGCTCCTTTGACTTACATTAAAAGTAAAGCATGTTTACCATTTTGGAGATACAAGGTTTTCTTCCAACAACAGCGACATGCAAACACAATTCAGTTGAATTTATACAGAGAATACACTTACATTTGGAAGCTTTCTGCCATTTTTACATCACAATTTCTGTTTATTTGCTGTGTTTCACATATTGAATAAAACGTGAAAGATTAAATGTACCGTAACTTTTTTCAAGTATGTCATTTCAGCAAATGAACAGAACTGATGCATTAAAATGTGCATAAGTGTGTTTTATGTAAAGCATGTCTGAACTTACTTTTACTTGGACAATACAACAAAACATCTACAACAAATGCAACAAAACATCATTTGACTGGGGTGTTAAAACCTTTACACTGGAGTAAACATGTCCGTATACATGCGCACACAGTCATCAAGACCGAGGAGAGTTAAATTACAGTGTGAATGTCAAGTTCTTCATGTTTTCAGCACCGCGGACAGCGGCACAGCACAGCACAGCACAGCACAGCCAACTTTCACTCACCATTAATTTACCTTTACATTAAGATGTCTACTTTAAGCACTGCTATGTGGACCAACTAACAGACTGATACAGTACTCAGAGCAGTGGTCTCCATAGGAGGATGGGCTCCACTTCTGAGCCTTGGTTCCTCTCAGTGTTTCTTCCTCTTGCTCTTAGGGAGTTTTTCCTTGCCACTGTCACCACTGGCGACACTCACGAGTGCTCAGACTTGGATTTTTCTGTAAAGCTGCTTCATGACAGAGTTTAGTTCTCGTGATGGACGAAGTACACAAACCATGTACTTGAGTTAAAGTTCAGATACCCAAAGTAACACATTACTCCAGTAAAAGTAGAAGTTCCTCCCTTTAGACCTCCACTTGAGTAAAAGTACTAAAGTATTTACCTTCAAATGTACTGAAGTATCAAAAGTAAAAGTACTAAAAGATTCATTCTGGCTCTGATGTCCTGTTATCATTTTTATAACAAGGCTCACTTCATGAACTCATTTCAGGTGAAAATCCTCCAGCGTCTCTCTTGGTAAACCAGTCTTTTAATAGAACATCATTAATTAGTGACGCTGACGTCTATTAAAATGATGATAAGCACAAAACACTGAAGGTAAACAGTTTCCATCAGGGAGAACCGAGTGGCTCTGAAATCACTTTTACACACAAGCAAAGTTTCAGTTTAAGATTTATTTACAACTTAGTTCCAAGTTTAAGTTTAATAAAAACTGGCTTTAAACTCAGGATCACAAATGAGCTCCTTTACTATGTTGATCTGTAGGTCTCTGTTCATAAACATAAACCAGCCCAGACTAATTTACTATAAAATGAAATGGTGTTTGTAGAAATTCAGAAAAAAGCCGCGTCAGTCACGACTGCATATGTGGACATATTTCTATATTGTGCTCTATTTACACAAAGTTAGGTTAGTTCATCATTTATGTTGAACAGACTCTCCCAAAATTTTACGCTGCTGCGCTGATGTTGAACCGTGTGCTGCACTGGGTCGGTATGACCAATAGGTCAAAACCAGCTCTAAACAAAGTGACCACTGTGCCCTGATTGGTGCTCTTGATTTGTGCTTCTTTTGTTTTGACATGTCATGTTTTTATACACACAGAAACCAAAAGGAATGACAGATTTCTCAAAATGTAGTGGAGGAAAAAGTCAGATAATAGACTCTGAAATGTAGTGGAGTGAAAGTGAAAAGTCACTGAAACGAGTCCAACTAATTACATTTACTTAGTTACTGTCCACCACTGTTTAGTTAACACCTGGATTCAATAAGCTGCCCTGCCCCTTACTTAACTCTAATACAGCCAATCAAGGCCTTGGGAAGAGGTTGATTAGCTAGAGCAGGTGTGGCACACTGTTGTTGGAACTAGTCTCTCCAGGACCAGGGATGGAGGACAATGACTCAGAGCTCATGACCTGAAGACCTCACTCATAGTCTAACCTAAATGAGCACAAGTTTGAACCCTTCAGGACAAATAATAAGTGCAGGTTTTGTTAAATAAGAAACCGTAAATGTAAATATATAAGTGTACAGCATTGTTGAAGATTAAGAAATGAAGGGAGAATGAGTGCAGAAGGGTGTTGCCAAAGGTGCTACCTGAAGATATAAGTTGGAGACCAAAGCTGACATCCAGATGCTTGTGAACAGATGTACAGAGACATCGAAGAGCTCAGCTCTTTCAAGCCTGGGAAGCAAGAAGCAGAGTCTTACAGTCTGATTGTTCCTGCCAAAGGAATCATGAACAGTCATTGTAAATAAAGCAAATAACTCAAACAAATTTGAATCTATTTGTTTAAATGTATTCTAAAAATACAGACAATTGTGAACAGAAGAAAATGTAATTTGTGCTTTTCCAGACCAAAGTATGGAAAGACAACTGGCCAGACTTCCAGTTTTCCTAATTAGCGTAAGTGGACTAAATGACAGTCTAAATGGTTTTGATCACAAAAAGCATCAGTTAGGCTGAAGGTTTGCCATAGTTTTGAGGGAGCAAGTCTGAAAATTTGCATATTTAGGTGTCCCAGGCCTGATAAGAACAGTACACAGTGAACACAGAGCTGATAGACTGGCTGCCTTGCATTCAGTTAAACAAACCATAACATAGAGTAACATCTGTCTCATATAACCACACAGACACACATCTGCACGCTCATATTCATGGATATATTCCAGGATACACTACACAATGTATGCACACACACATACACACACACACACACACACACCACACACACACACACACACACACACACACACACACACACACACACACACACACAGGTTTATTATAACAAAATTGATACATTCACAGCTATCTGGCTGCGGTGTACACATGCCTGGCCATCATATTGAATCTGAATTTGTTTCTGAGCACATGTTTACATGCTAAAACACTTTAATGTAATGTATTAGAACTGCGTTACAGTACATTCTGTGTTAGACTGTGTGATATATTCATAACAATGCATCTATTTCTCCATTACAGGCCACAAATGCAAATTTGCATTTACAGCCACAAGAAGACACAATGCAATATCTTCCAACAGCTTAAGGCAATAGGCTGACAGGGAGCTATGCATATTCTTTGCAGGCCAATACAACAACTTCATTCTTCAAATTAGCTCACAGGACTACACTCTCAGAAATAAAGGTATGAAACTGTCACTGGGGCAGGACCCCTCTTGACACTGGGATGGGACCCTCAACATCTCAGTACCTTTAGTCAGGGAACATAACTGAACCATAATCCACTGAAATGATATTTTCTAAGCTGTACTGACTCCACACACCCCGTCTCGCCTCCAGGACTTTTATTCTACTTTTCTGTTTTAAAACATTCGGTTATGAAAAAAGGTACAAATACGAACTTTTCACCTGGAAAAACTTACTTAAGTTTCACAATTAGACCTTAAAACCACTTCTGTACCTTTGAGGGCCCATTTATGTTGTTTGTGCTTTGATGTATGAAAACTGTACCTGCACAGAACCTTCATTTCTAACAGTGTAGAGACCAGAAAGTAATAAATTCCTGTTACATTTCACTTTTGCATTTGCTCTACAGATACATGGTGGTTTTACAAACATAAATGCACTCTTTTTGCTGATAAATGGTTTTAAATGATGCGCTTGGGCTCCTTATGTAACTTCTTATGTAGATTCTAAGGATAAGATTCAATTATAACGTGTTCAGTGAGTGTATAAAACATGTTGTTTTATTTAATGACTTAAAACACTTTAAATGTCTGTGGTTTGGCGTCATTAATTCTGTCCGCAGGGAGCTTAACGAAAAAACACAGCCAATGATGAAGAAGCACGTCTCTTAACTGGCAGAGAGCTGAGCGGCTAATATTGCGAACATAATTTCAGCTGAAATTCATCTGCTGCACTGTGTGATTCAGAGAATTACCAAGTATCATTAATGGGAAAATTAAGTCATCATAATTAATATTTTTGATTCATTTATTTTGGTTCATTTCTTGCTCATCTTTTTGCTTTAATATTCTTTTGTGATTTTATAGTTGTATTATAAATTCTTTCTGATTTTGAAGCACTTTGAATCACTCTGTATGAAACCTGCATGAATGAAGGTTGTTGGTGTTATCAGTGGCAATAGTAGTTATTATTTATGATACAGTAAGTTTGTCCTCATTGTACATTTTCTTCACACTTCTATGGACTCTGGCTCCCTCTGCTGTCAGAGCTCTGATCTGGCAGCTGGCTTGTTCTCATATCATTTCACAATGGCACACTATAGAACCAAAAACATCCAGACACCCCTTCTAATGAGTGAATTTTGTACCCATTCCTCACACAGGCGTTCAACTGCACACAGACAGCTTGTACAATCTCCATATAAGGGCATTGACTAATAGAATAGGACGCACTACAGCAACCACATGTGAGCCTTAGGCCACCATGCCCAATGCCAAGCATGGGCTAGAGGGTTTTAAAGCCCCCCAGCGTTGGGTTGTTTTCTTGGAGTGATGGAGCTCCACCCAATACCTTTGTGACGAGTTCTAGAACTGATTGTTTTAACCTTATTAAGGCTCTTCTGGCTGAATGCAAACAAATCCTCACAGCAATGTTCCAACATCTAGTGTAAAGCCTTCCCAGATGAGTAGGAGCTTGTTAAGGTGGCAATAGATTTGTCTTGCTGTACATATGAGGACATATGAGGATTTGTGTCTTACTGTAGTTAAACAATACTACACCTAAACCTAAACCAAACCTTAACCTCAGTATCCAAAATGCAAATTTTCTGCTCATTTTCAAATTAAAAAAGTAATCGTGATGAAAACAACACATGTTCAAGAGAGGACCAGCAAAATGCATATATTCCTATCATAGTGAGGACATGGTGTCCTCACAAGTATAGCACTAAAAGGACATAGACACATGTGCATGATCTTAGCCGATTATCATCCTGGGTCACATATACAATATATATAATTCAATACACTTACATTTTGGAACATATTGGCAATATATACCAATATATTTCTTTTTATAGTGGGATGATTTCAGTACATTTGTATTAATAATCAGTACTTTGACAATTTTGTACAGTGAGTCACTTCAGATCATTATTTTCATTGTGCCTGAAACTTTTAAAGAACTTTTTGCAAACTTTTAAAGATCTCCAACATCTTTCCAGGATGTCGAACTGCTTTGTGTCTCTGATGCGAAGTTTTCACTTCAGTGTTTCACTTATATCTTCTAGGCCACTCTGTGAAGCAGAAAGTCTTTAGCGGTCTGCCTCAGGTGTGAAGGGTTTGATCTCTGAGTTGAAGCTGGAGCTGCTCAAACTTTAGCTCTATCATTAGCATAACTCCAGTCTGCTGAGAGAACTCTTCAGAGCCTACTTATCATACACTGTCTTTAATCGGCACAGAACAGAGCCATAGCTGTGGTAGCCTGTGAAGTGAACACTTTAAACTCCCTAAAACTCTAAAAGCATCACCACTACAGTGATATACTTTATTTTGCCTCACAGCAAAAAGGCCCTGCATTCAATTCCCCGGCTGAGCGACCAGGGTCCTTTCTCTATGGAGTTTGGAGTTTGCATGTCCTCCCCATGTCTGCATTGGTTTCCTCCCACAGTTCAGTGACATGCAGTCAGGCCAACTGGATATGCTAAATTGCCCCTAGGTGTGAGTGTGTGTGCAAATGTATGTGTCTGTCTCTCTGCCCTGTGATGGACTGGTGACCTGTCCAGGGTGTGTCCTGCTTTCCACCCAGTGGTCCCTGCGATCCAGGGGATAAGCTGCTTAGAAGATGTGTGTGTGTGTGTGTTTATCCAAAATGTTCAAAAGTATGCATACGTGTTTCATGTAGTGTAACAAGTTAGAAACAATCATTTTACATCATTTATTTTCATGATGCCTCCTTATTATTATATGTTTTGGTAAAAGTCATCAACTTCATCACATCACAAATTGTATTTATTCATTTATTTTCAGTTATAATTTGAGGAAGAAATAAGAAAACTGACTTTTGGCACTGTCTCATGAGCCGATTGCATCATTAAAGGTAAACAACATTCATAATTTTGTGTTTGAGCTGCTTGATGATGATACATTATGTTATAATGATACATTATAAATATTATAAAAATTATAATAATTCTCTGTGCTCATGTTAGTAGTTCTGTATTTCTGGCCTACACCAGCTCTACACACTTATAATGATGGTTCTTCAAGGGTTCTTTAGTAAAGAAAATGGTTCTATATAGAACCATGAACAATCAAGGAACACTTTGCATGATTAAAGGGTTCTTTTGCATTGCTAAAGGGTTCTTCAGATTAAATCTGAGAATGTGGTTCATACGGTTCTATACAGAAGCTTTTTAAAAATATTAGCTGTCGAGTTTACCTCTATTGATATATTCATATTCAATATTTGATATAGTCAAATTACACACATACAAGCTTAACATTATGCTTCCATTTGGCCAATTATGGTTTTAAAACCAGTGGTGCACGAAGTACAGAAATCAAGTAATTGTACAAAAAAAGTACAGATACAATATGATACAAAATATTACTCCAGTAAAAGTAGAAGTTCCTCCCTTTAGACCTCCACTTGAGTAAAAGTACTAAAGTATTTACCTTCAAATGTACTTAAGTATCAAAAGTAAAAGTACTAAAAGATTCATTCTGGCTCTGATGTCCTGTTATCATTTTTATAACAAGGCTCACTTCATGAACTCATTTCAGGTGAAAATCCTCCAGCGTCTCTCTTGGTAAACCAGTCTTTTAATAGAACGTCATTAATTAGTGACGCTGACGTCTATTAAAATGATGATAAGCACAAAACACTGAAGGTAAACAGTTTCCATCAGGGAGAACCGAGTGGCTCTGAAATCACTTTTTACACACAAGCAAAGGTTCAGTTTAAGATTTATTTACAACTTAGTTCCAAGTTTAAGTTTAATAAAAACTGGCTTTAAACTCAGGATCACAAATGAGCTCCTTTACTATGTTGATCTGTAGGCCTCTGTTCATAAACATAAACCAGCCCAGACTAATTTACTATAAAATAAAATGGTGTTTGTAGAAATTCAGAAAAAAGCCGCGTCAGTCACGACTGCATATGTGGACATATTTCTATATTGTGCTCTATTTACACAAAGTTAGGTTAGTTCATCATTTATGTTGAACAGACTCTCCCAAAATTTTATGCTGCTGCGCTGACGTTGAACCATGTGCTGCACTGGGTCGGTATGACCAACAGGTCAAAACCAGCTCTAAACAAAGTGACCGCTGTGCCCTGATGGGAGTTCTTGATTTGTGCTTCTTTTGTTTTGACGTGTCACGTTTTTATACACACAGAAACCAAAAGGAATGACAGATTTCTCAAAATGTAGTGGAGGAAAAAGTCAGATATTAGACTTTGAAATGTAGTGGAGTGAAAGTAAAAAGTCGCCCAAAATGGAAAAATTTCAGTAAAGTACAGAAACTCAAAAAACTACTTAAGTACATCAACTAATTACATTTACTTTGTTACTCTCCACCACTGTTCAAGACTAAACAGCAGCTTTGAGAATACTCAAACTCAGCTGAATCATAAAAACTGTTATCACACTCAAAACAGTAAAATGTAATGTACACATGCACTACTCTTTACACGTCTTAGGCATATGAGAAGATGATATGTAAAGTTATTTATCTGGGCAGTTGGTGTTTATTTGTTTGAGGCTTATGTTTAATTATTTGTTAAATGTTTGTTTTCTGTTTTTTTTTCTGACACTAAACAAATAATAACCTAGTATTTAACGGCTGTTTTCACCAGAACTTAATTTCTTAAATGGTCAGCGTTCACCAACAGGTCCAAAGTTTCAACACACACTTCTATAACCTAAGAACAGCTCAGCCAGTTTGCATTGAAGTCCCTGTAGTTGCTGAATAAAACCTTAGAATGCAATAAGCCTGGGATTTTAGAGGTTAACAGAGTGAGTTAAATTGTTACTATAGCATCCAGCCAACAGCTGATGCCAGGAGCCAGTGCTCAATAAAACCACACTGACCAAACATATTAAGCCTGTGCTCCAGACTTAAGTCACTGCACTTCACTGAAACAACACAACCTACTCAGTTACGTGCATTTGTATGTTAAAACCAACCAGAGTGGTTTCATTATTGTAGTATGCATTATGTAATTAAATCATGGAAAGTGCTACAAGTCAGTTTGACTTGCTCTTTGTAGCAAAACTGAAACTTGCTGGAGTAAAAAGAGAAAAAATGTCCTTGTTATTGACATGAACCTTTATTGATCGTTCAAATAGTTGAGTATTGTAACACAAGTATATTTGACATTTTATCTTAAGCAGTAAAAACATAGAGTTTTAATTATCAAATACATTTATTTATCAGAGCCAAACTCCTGTTTAAACACATAACCTGCAGAAAAGTATATAATAATATTTTCAATATTTTCACAGTAGTACAAAAGAGAAAGAAAAAGAGGTCCACAGTCATTATGACTCAAACTCATTCACAGCGGATTCAGACACTGCAGTGGTGAACTTTCTTCCATATCCTTAGAGCCCACTGAAACAGAAATAATGAATTTCATGAATTACAATTTCATCATCACTACTCTCAGCAGGGGTCTGCAACCCAAATGTTAAGAAGAACCATTTTGTCCTTTCAACAAAAACAAAAAAATGGGGAACAATAACATTTAATGTCCATTTCACCATCTTGGCTCTAAATATGTCTGCATGAGCAAAAAAAATACATAAACAAAACACAGTCTTACTTTGCTCTGCTTTAAGTTTTAGCTCAGCTACAGCTTCTTTTCTCGCGTCTCTGGCAGGAAACTTTTCAGCAAAAGTACAACAGTTTCTCATAAAACATCCCTCAAAATTGGACTTTTTACAAGGCTGAAGTCAGCTTATCATTAGCTTCAATTTCATGTTCCACCTTAAATGGTGCCTGAGGCACCAGAATAACTGCGGCACCATTTAAGGTGGAACGGGACAATTCGAACAAGACACTGACTATAGCGTTGCATCTTTTTAGTGTCTTGTTTAGTTTCTCGTTGCAGATTAACAGTATCAGGGAGCCTGCTGGCATTTTTTTATATTTATATGCAAATAAGTCCATTCGTCTCCAAATTATCCATGTTTGCCTTTCTTTGCCATGCTTGCCTAAATCTTTCTCTATGCTAATTCTTTAGCTACTAGCTATGCGAGACTGTTGTCTGTGCTGCTATGGTGACCAGCAGTCTGCGTGCCAACCTTCAGGATTAAAGGGTGAATTAGCAGATATAGGCTACTTTAACTCCAGCATTTAAGACAATTTAACATTAGAAAATTCAACAGAACTTTATAGCAAAAGAGGATTATTTTATTTTTACCAAAAATCGAATTTTGCTGTGTAGCCACAGCAAGGCAGTAAAAGCGTCGCATGTCGCTGACCCCTGCTATACACATCCCAGCTAAAAGCACTGTTATGAATCAATTAATTCAATGTTTGAATGCAGAATCATGTAGAAATAGACAATACTTGTAATAAATATTTTTTAAACATATTTGGACTTTAAATATTCTTTCATAATTTGTATTTGATGCTGAATGAAACCATTTTTCTAACCATTATGTTGGAAGAACCGTGACTTTAAAATATTTTTACAAGATCAATAATGTTATTTATTACTTATTTGCCATTCTTTGTGCACCCATACTGCATTAAACTGTATAGCAGTATACATTCCATACCATAACCTTCATTTGACTAATGACTTACCATCTGGAGAAGTCGTCTGCCTGCCAGGATGCTACAACCCCAGGCAGCATGGAGGAATTTCTCCCACTGGCTGTTACCATATCGTCTGTCAGGTTTCTGTTGAAGTTGCCACAAGCGCCGCACATTTTTCCTGCCAGACCATCACTGATGGTTAGTGTGAGCTGTTGCGTGTTGCTGTACTCCACTCTGACGCTGGACGCTCTCTCTATGACCACACTCTCGCCCGTATACTCAATCAACACCTCTTTGGCTGGAGCACTGGGATATGACACCTTCTTTCCATTTACCTGGTGGACAAACAGAAAAAGAATAAAGTCTATTAACACAACAAATCAAATTTATTTGTATAGCACGGATGTTGTCACAAAGCAGCTTCACAGAATTCCAGAAAAGACAAAGTTTTAACAAGAATGTAAAACCCCCAGGTGAGCAAGCCAGGGGCGACAGTGGCAAGGAAAAATCTATCATTTTTGGTCATAACAGTTCATGTTCACTTTTAATAATTTAAATAATTTAAATGCAAATTGGAATGCAGCCAAAACGTGTTCAGTGTCTGAAGTTTGATTCTTTTGTTTTGCAATGGAGCTACGAGGCTAATGTAGCCAGCAGGCAACAAAAGTTTATATCCTGCCAATTAGCATCGAGCTAACAGCATGCCTTAATCACTCATACAGACTTGCATTTCTTTACTCACCCAGCTGTGTTTCTGACTGTTGACTGTGATGAACGTTCCCTGTAAGAACACATAAACGTTAGCCACACTAGCAACCGCAGTCTTGGCGTACAAACGGACATCTGCCACCACGCGGAACCACTCTGGAGACCGATCATCACACAGGAAGGCCATTTGAAAAGCTCCTGGCTGGTCCACCATGCCTTGTGCCCCATCAAATGATTGCAGCAGGGCATTGGGGTAGACCTCACACCGTCCTAGTTCTGGGTGGCACCCTCGACGTCCGTCCCGAACATCAC
This sequence comes from Pygocentrus nattereri, assembly GCF_015220715.1. Classification (NCBI taxonomy): domain Eukaryota; kingdom Metazoa; phylum Chordata; class Actinopteri; order Characiformes; family Serrasalmidae; genus Pygocentrus; species Pygocentrus nattereri. The sequence goes on from NC_051227.1 coordinate 17,816,160, forward strand.
ACACCTCCCCGCGGCTGCACACCTGATTTTCACATTGCAGGACTCCTCCAGGGAGGCACATACACCTCACATCGCAGCCTTTGGACACCAGCACTTCACCAGTCTATGCCAGAAGAGCAAGATAAGGGTCATAGCATCAGTCATAGCGTTCCATATTAGTAATGTTGACATGAGACCTATTAAAACTGGGAGGGTGTAAATAAGTTTGGCAGAAGAGAGCTGGAAAGGGTTAATTACAGGCATATTATCCATTCATTAGAAATGTGTATAACTGACCAAAATGATTCAATTCAGTTCTGATTCTTTTTAAAGAGATTCAGTGCATCATGAAATCTCACCATGATTAGACTCAATTCATTTGGTGCAATTCAGAATTCAGAAGAAATATATACCCAGTAGTGGATTATAGACAATAAAAGCAATAGGGGAACAAAATGATGCAGGGCACAAGTTAACACTGATGCTTTACGTTGTTAGAGAAGGTCAAGCAGCGTGAGCTTCTGGCCACATTCTCCCGCCAAAGTTCAGAGCAATTCATCAGCATTTTAAAGAGTGTTTTCAGGGCATGTAAGTATTCTTTTTAAATGTTTTTTTGCATGCTGTTTGTGTAAATCACAAAATCCAAATTTATATTATTTTAATCACCAAGTTGTTTTTGACAATGTAGCACCATTTTGAAGCATGTGAATAGGTTAGAGCCAATGCTAGCTAGGCTTCAGTACAGCCTCCCTACTGTTAACTGTTACACAGTGTTAGAACTATGCCACATTTAGTAAACACAGACAAATAAAGTTAATGTTGTCTTTTTGTTCCATTAGTTTACACAGATTTTAAAATAATAATAATTAAAAAAGAATTATCTTTATTAGTAACTTTCAGATGCTAGTGTTTTGGTTTTACAGTATAACAGTATATCAGTGAAATTGACCTTAACAGTTGGTAAAGCTGTAGTTATTCAGAAATAATGTTCCATATTTTACTGATGTGTGATGTTTTTATTTACTGTCCTTCACTGGACATCACTGTCATTGTTTGACACACAGTCTCATGTCAGTTTGGCATATAATTTGATGTGTGTATGTATCTACAGATTGAGCTGCTGGTCCTATAGAGAGATAATATATAATGCAGCATGGTTGGAAAATATCTGACTTTTACAACATATGATTATTTTGTATGAACTTTATTGGGACTGATTCATCAGACTTTTCTAGTAGGTGTTAATCAGACCCTCTGTCTGTCACAGTTAACCCACCCATGGGATAAACTGTAACAGTGCACTTCTCCACATTTTCGGGGGAATTGTACATGGATGGTAGGTGATAGAAACAAAATTCAACTGTCTGTTTGTAGTGGAGATGTATGTGTTGCTTGTATAAAAATATAATTATTCCATCTTAAATATTTTTAAAGTTATTTAACAAAAACAAAACTCTTTTAGGTTGTGCCCCACTCACCTCTACACCACGCTTTTACAGGATTACTACACTTGAAAATAGCTTTACAATTTTATTCTGGCCAAAAAAATGAGCATATTTTATTAAATATATTTAAAATTGATTTTAAAAATTAAAAACGAATGCATCTGAATTCACACATTCACGCAGCAACACAATGCTACATTTTTTACACTTCTGTGAGCTCTTAATCCTAACCCTCATCCTACAGTTAAATTACAGAATTACCTTGAAAGCACTATGTAAGGTATGAGAGTGAGGAATTAAAATGTGGGCTTAGTTACAGACCCTTAGTTTAAAGGGTTAATATTTCTGATTCAAATATGGAGGTTAAAGAAAAAAGCTGCTGGACTGACCTTTGAAACTGCTACATAAAGCTGCCTGGGTTCACTGACATTATATGGCTGGTAAAAGGCATTATGTATAAACACATACTGTATCTATACCTATTAGCTGCCTGCACACACATCATTAATCAAAGCACTTTAAAGGCCTCGTGCACTGGCAGTGTGAAAATGAGTGAGCAGCAGAACATACCTTCAAATATTTTCCATCATGAACACACCCGCAGTCCTTCAGAGGCACACACGCATCACCGTCCCACACAAATCCCTCATCACACTGGCAGCCCTCCAGACACGCCTTCGGACATCTGCTCCCTAGCCAGGTGAGGCTGGCACAGGTGTTGACGCAGTTGTCGGAACAGAGTGAATAGTGGCTGTTAGCTGGACATCGGGCAGCTGCGATTAAATGACATACAGAATATTGTTTTATTTGATCACGATGAAAAGGTCACAAATCCTTTTCCATTCAATTCAGTCAAACTGGTTTGGGCCAGTATGTCAGTTCAGGTCAATTCAATATGATATTTCAGAAACTAGCAGAGTCGCTACTTAGAGATGATGAGGCAGTTATATGTAGTAAGTAGTCGGGGGTGAACTGCCCTCAACTGGCCAGAGCTGAAATAGCTTCATTATGCTAAAATTAAAGGGCTCATATTTTACACTTTTGTCCTACACATCTACTTAGAACTGTGTTAGTTTACATACCAAACTTAGTCACTATTCATTTTTACATGACCATTTTCAACTCCTTACAACTTACAACTCCATATAAAATTGATTGTTTGGGCTAAACTGTTGTAGACTAATGTGGATGCATGCACATGTATTTGTTTTAGTGACAAAATCACAAAATTGGTTCATTCAAAATGGACTGTTTTGCATTTGTTTTCAAATATGCACTGTACATGTGTAAACACACACATTATATATATATATATATATATATATATATATATATATATATACGTATATATTGCTGCTGTCAGAAGAAAACCTCTACATTTTGTACATTTTTTTTTTTTTTTTTAGTTTTTGACATTTAAAAATGCCTGTTGTCATTGACATTGTATGTAAGTTTCATGATGCATGGACCAAAGGAATCAACCCAAAATTGTTTGGAAAAAAATGTTGTTCCATTGACATACATTAAAAGTAAAGTAAGTTTTTTTCTTATCCTGTAAAGTTACCAACAAATTTTTGTTCCAACAACTGCAATATGCTGTACACTGGTGAGCAAGCAGTATATTATGACACTTTGACAATGTATATCAAAGCACATTTGGTTTTCCATGATATCAGCCCTTCAACTGATATGAATAACGTGAAAATAATTAAAAGTGTCTAATTTGTAAATTGTAAAATGGCAGATGTTTTATTTTATTTTTTTAGACTGGCTACTCGGGCTGTGTTATTGCTTTTCAAGGGAACCTCGGTTTTCTCTTGCCAACAAGTTCTAACTTTTTTAAATACAGTATTCATTGTTTATTTGCCAAAGCATGTTGTGGATGAAGCTTTCACATGAGGTAAGAAACAAAAATAAATTTGATCAAAAACTTCATCAGATTTTTACACAAGTCCTAATGGTAGATAAAGAGAACCATTAAACAAATGAGACAATATGTCATATCTGTGAGGGGCAAAAGGTTCACATCCTTTGCTTTCAGTATCTGGTGTGACCAGCTTGTACAGCAATAATGGCAACTAAACATTTTTGGTAAATGGCGATTAGTCCTGCATAGCAGCTTGGTGGGCTTTTAGCCTTCTGTACAAAACTTCATCACGTCTTCAGCTCTGTTATGTTGGTGGGTTTCCTCCCATGAACTGCTGCTTCAGGTCCTTCCACAGCATTTCTGTATGATCAAGGTCAGGACTTTGACTTTTGAGTCCAAATCATTAACTTTATTCTTCTTTAACCATTCTTTGGTTGAATGACTTGTGTGCTTATGGTTGTCTTTCTGCATAACCCACATTCTGTTGAGTTTCAGCCCACAGACAGATGTCCTGACCTTTTTTTTTCAGAATTTGCTAGTATAATTCAGAATTCATTATTCCATCAATGATGGCCAAGATACAGCAAAACAGGCCTAAACCATGATACCATGAAAGAGCAACAACTCTTCCTCAGGAAGCTCCTTTGTTTGTCCCGTGATATGCTTCCACAAACGTGTTGTGAAGATCAGACTGTGACAGATCGCTGTTCTTTAAATAAAACAGGATGGTCACTCACACCTTAATGCCATTCCATTGATTAAAAATCCCTGGTTTTAATTTCATCTTCAAATTATCTGCTAATCCTAAAGGTTCACATACTCATAGATTCGTAATATTGGATAATTTTGTTCAATAAATAAATAATGTCTAATATGTTTGTCTCGTGTTTAATTTGGTTCTCTTTATCTACTGTTCAGATTTGTGTGAAAATCTGATGAAGTTTTAGATCAAATTTACGCAGAAATATAGAAAATTCTAAAGGTTTCACAAACTCCCAAACACCACCGTGTGTCCCCAAAGCATTAAATGTTTCTAATCTAGTAAACTAATCATCTAGTAATTGCTAAGATCAGGAGGCTCAGGACACACAGTTGCCCTTGTCTATACTAAATAGACATTCTTTCGGCCCCCAACACAAACTAAACTAAATCCAAGATTGAATTGTGAAAACAAAAGTCTGACAAAAGTGTTTTTATAAAATGCAAAATACATTATGACCACCTCTTTGTTTCTCTGCACATTGTCCATTTTATCAGAAGCAATGATTACATTATGCCTGATCAGTTTAAATAACTTCTTATCAACAATAACGACAATAATCACAATTAAGTACAATAAAGACTTTGAATGATGCTCAACCAGACAACAGGAACAGATTTTATAACATGGTTTCTGAAGGACACTCACGGCAGAAGGAGCTGTTTCTCCAGGCCTGGATATACAGTCCTGCTCGCTGGCAGATAGAGGCGTAAGCTTGAATGCTCTGGCAAAGTGCAGTCAGGCTCCCGTCCATTATGAACATGTCAAACAGACAGTTATTCACATATGCCAAGGGATCCACCTGCTTGTGGCAGCTACTGAAAGGACCAGCAGGCAATGAGATAAGTCCACATGAGTCGTTTCCACGGTACAGTGCCGCTTTGGCTGCCTCATACTTTGGACAAATCCCCTCGCAGCCTCCACACGGTACACCAGGGGGCGCCAGCATCCAAGCCTGTCCAAACGCATCCACACTAGTGGTTTGGTTACCACTGGGCAGTAGGAAGTCATCAGCAGGGTTGCCATTGTAGTTACCACATAATCCACACATGCTGTTGTTATAGGTAGATGGTACTTTGATTTCTGCATGGTTTGTAGTATAGAACACCTGCAGCCCAAAGTCAGTTTGCAGTCTGACACCAAAACCCAGTCTGGTCAGCAAGATTCTGCCATCCAGTGCTGTGGGAAGGTTTATAATTTCACTGTTCACCTGGCAAAAAAGGAAAATTCAGACAATATGATAGCAGTTTACCAGCGAGTAGGTGGTCATTTAGCATATGTTGCTAACTTCATTAGAAACCCTTCACTTGTAGCTCCAACTTACTGGTGTACAGTTAGAGACTGCGGCTCATCTTTTAAGGTTTGTCTGTCATTCTCTAGACCTTCATCAATGCTCAATTTCAGACCAAAGAGCCAATCTGGGCTGGCTATTTTTAGGTGGTCAACCTAGCAGTGACACTGATGTGTAAGTGACTCAAGTGACATCATTTACACTCTGATACACTCACACTAGCACACACACCACTGCCATGTCAATGCCACTGCTGTGCTGAGAATCGTTCACCACACAAACAATATCTGGTCAGCAGCGGCCCTGTGATCAGAAACTGACCAATGATGGATGGGGTAGAGTGCAGCTGATAACACAGATGTGTACATACATTGTGGACCTATAATGAAGGTAGAGCTCATATAGTGGACAGTGAGTACAGGGTGGGGATTCCTAATAATGTGGATGGTGAGTGTATTTACCAAAACATTATAAACATAAATGCAATATGATGATTGAACAAATGCTTCCAATTCTCTAAAATAAGCTGTCACATCTGAAATCTGGTCTATTTGTGAGTTTAGCCTGTTCAGAAAGTGCTCTACTGCATCTAACACCAACACAGTAGTTGGTGTCTGCACCACTAGGGGGGCTGTGTAAAGAGTCTTTAGCACTCACCCTCATTCTCCACTCTCCACTCTCATCTTGTCTGATCTTGATAGTGAAGTTATAGACAGACACGGTCACTGCCTTGACCGCAGATGCCCATCCAACACTTTCATTCTCTGTTTCCACAGAAAAATAAACCAGTTTCTCTCCAGCGTTCGTGCACACTTTGGCCAGAGTGTAAACGCAGACACCTTGAAAGTCAAACATCCGACCATCGAATGATGTATAATGAGGGTCTCCCGTGACCAAGCAGCTGCTGTATCCATTTGGATGGCACCCCAACACCCCATCTATAACACCACACATCTCCCCCAGCCCACAGCTGGACTTCTGGCACACAACTGCTCCATTTTCAATACATTCGCATCTCGTCTGACACTGCACATCTGTGTAGAACACCTGGCGCTTCTTGTAATATCGACCTCCATAAAAGCAGCCACATTCAGCCAGCGGCACACAGGTTTGACCACTGAAAACAAAGCCAGGGTCACACCGGCAGCCCTCAGCACAGGGTCTTCTACAGGTAGAGGAGAGACTGGCACAGGTCTCCACACAGCCTGGGGCACAGAGGCTGTACTGGCTGTTGGCTGGGCAGGACAGAGCTGTAGAAATGAACAGGACAGTGTAAATCAGGCAGGAAAGAGTTCTGTACAAGCACACAAATAAACATATAAAGTATTAATAAATGAACCCTTTAAATTCCAAAGGCTGGTGAGTGGGTCTACACTTTGTGTCATCACACTTGTAACTACATAACTTATGCATTAGTCTCAGAGGAGATACTGAATAATTCATAGTATTTGAATAATTTATTGTAGTCACTGTATAATTCATTGGTGAATGATGTATATGAGTCCTTGAATTATTTCTAATAGTTACAGAATAATTCATAGTAGTTACTGATCAATTTGAAGTAGTTACTGAATGCTTTATATTAGTTATGGAATCACTTGTAGCAGTTATTTAATATATAGTCAAATGCAAATGTTTAAGCTCCCTGGTCAAATTGCATATTTTGCTGAAAATAGTTAATACATCCTCTACAGAGAACACACTTCTGCATACTTTAATGCACATTCACTGTTTATTTGATATAATATTTAAAATACAAAATTTAAAATGTGTACTGTGAAAAGTTAGAAAACATAATGGCACACTATGGTACCGTACTAAAAACTGACAAATTCATGGTAGTTACCTATAATCTGTTGTAGTTACTGAAAAATTCATATTAGTTACTAATAATTTGTATTAGCTACTGATAAATTCATATCAGTTACTGAAAATTCATAGTAGTTACTTAATAATTTATAGCAGTTATTGAATAATTTATATCAATTACTGAATAATTCACAATACTTACTGAATAACAGGTCTAAAAATTTATAACTGAATTATAAGCCGGTAGTTTTTATAAAGTTACAACCACAAACGTGCAGTATTGGTTAAAAGCTTGGAAATACCTGAATTAATCTTTTTTATGAAGATGTATTGATCTAAAAGTTTATTTTTAAATGTTTTAAATTTATTTCTAGGAGAAATATACTGTAAATTGTGAAAATAGTGAATTAATGCTATATAATGAGCTTGTAAAGATGGACTGAATTTGTTTAACTTTTTTTTGGCCATCGCTTAATTCCACATATGCTATTTAGCTGTGCTTTTGAGTTGTATTAAATGCAGGAAATAATAAAAATTAAAAAAGCCTTTTGAAGAGTATGTGCCATGCTTGTGTTTGGAGTTTGTGAATGCAGTTGTGTTGTACTGAAATGCAGAGTTCTAACTACTCACAGCAGAAAGTGCCGTTTCTCCAGGGTCGGACAGCCACACCTTTACTCTGACAGGCCGAGACATAAACTGCTATAGAGTCACACAGCACACTCTGGCGCCCCTGATATTGGCAGGTATCGAACACACAGTTAGCTGCATAGGGTCTAGGGTCGACCATGGCATGGCACTCTTTAAATGGACCTGTCTGGTCTGTGATGATGCTGCAGTTGCGCTGGGCATCCTCCTTCTGCGTACCTGAGCAATTAAAGCACTGTGTGTTCTGGCAAAGAGCTGAGCTGCAATCAGGTGTGCTGCCAACCTGCCAGCTTTGGCCCAGTGCCATGTCATTAGGTGCTATGGTGCCATTTGGCATGGTGAAGTCATCCTGACTACTGCCATTGTAGTTTCCACAGAGGCCACACACAGCTCCACCATATACACTGGGCAGAGACACCTGGAGCCTGCCAATCCAGTCAAAAGTCACCTGCAGGCCAAAGACTGTCTCCAGGACAACAGTGATCCCACTACGATAAACCACAAGCATGTCTCGCATCTCGAGAGGGAGATCCGTGAGCAGGCCTCCAAACTAAAGAAAATAAAACAGAACCAAATTAATCCAAGTAATTCCACTACATTAAGCCACACCAAATATAGCTGTCAGTAAACTTAAGTGGCTTTTTCACACATCTGACAATCTGGAAGTGTTATACAGTATTGTAAGATTCACACATAAAAGTGTGTAAAAATATGCCTGTTTAGATTTAAGTAAGTATAATTCAATTGCCACTGTGAACATTTTGGCCACATACTGCTGAGGAACAAAAGCATAGCATTTAATAGGTCTGATATCAGTTGGATTGAAAGGAAGATTTAAAGGAAATTCATTAGTTAAGTATAAAGAAACAATGTTAACCACAGTTTGTTGTTAATTTGTTGTCAGATTTCAGTGTGAATCATGTTAATTGTGGATTATTACCTGTAAACTATAATTTAGTTTAAACATTTACAGTCCAATAACAAGGATGGAATACATTGTATTATTTTTCATCTAAAATTTGATTGTACTTCATACTCTTAATGTGGGTTACTGTAAGACACAATCCTTATGACACCAAGGAAACCAGATAAAGTTGTGATGAATGACAATGTTCTGATGTTGATGGAATATATTTTATGTATAGTGAAATGATGCACACATTCATGTGTAGACATAGAGGTTGACAATAAGTAGTTTTTAAGCATATTGTTGCTGTCCTATGAAAAACACATGTCTCAGTTTTTTGTGATTGTTTTTGTATCATTTGAGCTCAGCAGTTGTCCTTTAGACTATGTGGAAATTTCATGATGAATGGACCAATAGAAATGCTCCCAAATTGCTTAGAATAAAATCTCTTTTCACTAAATTACATTGAAAGTGTTTTTGCCCTCTCCTGTAAAGTTACTATTATGGATATTGTCATATCGCGCATACTGTGGATTATCTTTTTTTTCTTTAAACCGGTCAAACAAAGGTTATGCTTTAGAGTTTCTGAAAGCTGTATCAGTATTTTGGAATATTATGTTTTCTAAATGAGTTAATCCTGGTAATGAGCTTATGGTTTCTGCCTGTCTGGGAAACTCATATGCTTGAGAGAACATCTCTCTCAAAATCATTCCCTAGCCACACAAAATCTTTTCTATTTTTATTTTTTGAGGCATAATCATTTATAAATAGTTTGTTTTATTGGCAGCAGCCATAATTTACTTAGCAATCACGAGTCATCACAACAGCTGATAACACTACCAGTGCTTATGTTAATGTTACAGTGAAATTCTGAAACACGTTAAAAGTGAATTCTGACTAAATCTGTTATGATGCAATTAGCCTTGTGTTTGACCAAAACGAAGGCTCTGGATCTTGTGCTGGAGTGAGGTGGATATTTGTCAGTTTGTGTAAATAAACTCTGCCTGGGAGACTGTAAAAACGAAGGAAAAAAATCTCTAGGGCCAAATTTATATTATCCAAAATTTGAAATGCTGTGGCCAGAGGCAAAGGACCACCATGTTGACCACTATACACATTTGATTTGGGGATGCATTAATACTGATACTGGTTATTGTTGTCACTCTCACCCCTCAAATAGCTGGGGCCCAACTAGAAGGCCCAAAGTTTTATTACACACTTCTATAACCTAAGACTAGCTTAGTCAGTTTGCACTGAGCTTCCTGTACTTGATGAATAATAAGTCATAATACGTAAAAAGGCTGGGATTTTAAGGGGTTACATTTTCAGCCATGGCATATTCCCACCTGACATTCACTGTGTGATGTGAACCTGTTTCTAAGCACACACAAATACACTCACAACCATTTCCTCAATATATGTCGAGGCATGTAAGCTAGAAAAATGGAGGTAAAAAAAGTCTTTATGTGCAGAACCAAAGTCCATATATGCTGACTTTCATCTCTTTAACTAAATACAACTTTGAAATCTAAACTTTAATATCATGATTTTTTAAATTATGCTTGTAAAATACAGTCTCTCTACAGAGATTAGATTTTCCTCCCTATGTACATCACCGTCTGCTTTTATGTTCCTTGCACAGCGTGGCATAAGTTAGCATGGCTGTTGTTTCTCAGCATTTTTGCTCAGTACTCGGGTGTGCAGTGGTTATTTTGAATGAAACAGCTTTATTAGAAACTGTTTATAGACAAAGCTACCTGTACGGCTACATTTCACTTTGCATGTCAACTGAGTGTTTTCATACAGTGTGAGAATAAAAATCGTAGGCCTTGTCCATACACGGTGTCCTACTCAAACATATACTGTGACTCACTAAAGATTTCTAAAATCTCACAGTGTATGTATCAATTTTGCGGACATTCAACTATAGCTCTTAACTAACTCTTAAAGATAACTATTTAGGTCCAATGCACTTATTTACATTAATATCTACATAATTCTAACTTGGTATGGTATCGCAATTGGTATCAGCAAGTACTTAAAAACATGTACAAGTTCTGAACTGATGCATCCCTTACTTGAATCAAGTTCATTCAATTTGTTTTCAGCGCAGCATGTCTGTTTCACATTGTCCTGTACTCACCAGTATTTGATAAGGATGCTCTCTAGTCATGATGATCTTAACACCAAACACAGACACCATCACCGTCCTGGTCAAGCTCACTGCTGAGCTTCCACGGTGCTCATTCTGCACAGTAACATTAAAAGGCACGAGATCCGTTCTGTTAGAGCATAGCGCCACCAGCTGGTACATGCAGGAACCCTGAAAGTCATATAGCTGTCCATCAAATGTACGGTAATGAGGGTCACCAAATACTTCACACGTAGCACTGCTGGAGGCCACACACATTCTGACGCCATCCACTACAGCACATATCTCCTTGGCTGAGCATGAGTCTTCACGACACACCACCACACCGAGCGTGGAGTCGCACACACACCGCCTCCGACACTTCTCATCTGCCCAGAAGCTCTGGCCCTGCTGGTAGTAACGGCCCTCATAGAAGCAGCCACACTGGTCAGCAGGTAAACAGGTGCTGCCACTGAGGAAGAAGCCGGGATCGCAAACACATGCTTCCACACACACACCTGTGCAGTTGGGTTGCAGCTGCATAGAGGGGCAGGTCGAATTACATGGAGAAGCACAGGCCTCATAGTGACTGTGCGGCTGACATCTCATAGCTGAGGGAGAGAAAAGAGGTGGTAAGTGCTACTTGGACAACTTTCTTTTTCTTAGATTAAAGTTATCACACCCAAGCTGTGTCCTGGACCTTATACTTCAAAGGCATTTCTCATTGTTCACAACTAGGTTGGTTTCTATCCATGAAATGGAACCACACTGCTTTATGTAATATTGTCAATTGTTATATTCATCCCCCATCTATGCATTACAATGCTTTAGCCTTTTAAATTCTGCATGTGGTTAGGTCCACATTTCATTTTCTCATTGTCATAATTTCACATTACTTTCATTGAAGTATTATTGAAGTAGCTACAGAATAGATCATAGTAATCACTCAGTAATAGACCATTTAAATGGCGAGGGCCCAACTAGGAGGCCCAAAGTTTTGTTACACACTGTTATAGCCTAAGAAGAGCTCAGTCAGTTTCCAATGAAGCTACTGTAGTTACTGAATAATAAACCTTAGTGTGCAAAAAGCCTGGGATTTTAAGGGGTTAAACTTCCTGCCTTAGTATGTTACAACCAGTCAAACACTGTGTTATATTAGCCTGTTTTTAAGCACACACAAAAACACTCACTACAACTTGCCTAATATGTGTCAAGACATGTATGCTAGAAAAACCAACTTAAAAAAGTCAATATTTGCAGAAGCAAAGTCTGTAAATTCTGATTTTAACCAGTTTGACTGAATGTAATTGCAAAATCTAAACTTTAACATAGTGATTTTTATTTATTTTTATACTATTTTGTCTTTGTAAAATAGTCTGTAGAGAGGCTGTGGTGTCCTACCCATGTCCTGCCTGTAGCACCTGAATAATATGCCTGGGATTATAAAGGGTTAATCCCACTCTTAATAACTTAATAATAAATGTGTTTAACTATTTTGGACTATCCTGGAATCTACATGTCTTCTTGATTATTTTGGATTTTTGTGGAATTGCTTGAAAATGTGATAATTAATCATATTTGTATGCTGTCTTTGTGTGAGATTGAAGTGCTCGTCTGCTGTGGCAGTTAACAATGCATGCTCTCAGTGCGAGACCAGAATGCAGCTTGCGTTGCGTTGCATTATGAAATGCGCTGTGACACATTTTTGAACACAACTGTGCATGAAAGCCTGTCTGCGTAGCTCGAAGCATCTGCGTTCGCGTCCGTGCGTGAAGTATGTTTCAGGCCTAACAGGAAATCATGAGTCACAACATCTGCAATACAAATATTGCCATTTTATTTACTATCCAAACTAATTTCTTTGAGTACTACACTCACCGGCCACTTTATTAGGCTCAGTTGCTTGTTAGCACAAATAGCTAATCAGCCAATCACATGGCCATAACTCAATGCATTTAGGCATGTAGAGCTGGTCAAGACAACTTGCTGAAGTGCAGACCGAGCTTCAGAATGGGGGAAGAAAGGTGATTTAAGTGACTCTAAACGTGGTGTGGTTGTTGGTGCCAGACGGGCTGGTCTGAGTATTTCAGAAACTGCTGATCTACTGGGATTTTGACGCACAACCATCTCTAGGGTTCACAGAGAACGGTCTAAAAAAGAGAAAATATCCAGTGAGCGGCAGTTGTGTGGATGAAAATGCCTTGTTGATGTGAGAGGTCAGAGGAGAATGGGCAGACTGGTTCCAGATGATAGAAAGGCAACAGTAACTCAAATAACCATCAAAATCTCTGAGGAATGTTTCCAACACCTTGTTGAAAGTTTGCCACAAAGAATTAAGGCAGTTCTGAAGGCAAAAGGGGGTCCAACCTTTTACTAGCAGGTGAGTGCATTTCGCCTTATAATGCCCCGCATGCATATTTCCACCATAAATAGATAAAAATGCCTTATATCAAAAAGGATTATCTAAAAATGAATACATAAATAAATAAATAAAACAAACTATGTTTAAGGCAATGAATTTATAACCATTTTGTGTAATAGCTTTATGTGACGGAGCTTTTAGAGTCATTAATTGTGCAGAAATTTTAAAAGAACAGTGAAATTTCCCAATAGAGATTAAATTCAGCTGCTTCATTCAGATGCAATACATATACAGATACAATATATAATGTTTGTGCATTTAACTACATGAATTACTGCCGAAGCAATTACTTCTGCAGTGCCTGTGAAAAGTTTGGGGACACCTCGCCTTTTTAACATTTTGATTTTCCCTATCACATTTCAGCTAACTCCTATGGCCCAAAGGTGGAGTGCTGATGAGGGCTGACATCACAGCAAGAGGATGAAATGTGTGGCCTTTGGCACTGTCCCAAAAGATGCACTGTAACAAACATCACATTTTTAATAAAAAAAAAAAGTTTCTTTAAGTGAACCTGCCTATTTAACGTTTAGTGTGTTAAGCAAATTGACAAGTAAAATAGACTGACTTGCATTAAAAACCGTTTTGAAAAGGTTGGTATCCTCAAACATTTGATGCACAATATACATTGAAATCCAGGACACTTACGACAGTTGAATTTCTCTCTCCAGCCAGTAATGACGATCCCTTCAAGGCGGCATCTGCTAACGTAAGCTTCTAGGGCATCACAGAGCAGCATGGGGTTTCCGTTATTGAAGTATAAATCATACACACAGCTCTGCTGGAACACTGCAGGATCCACTTTAGCATGGCAGGGTGTAAAAACGTCCAAGCTTGTGGACGTCAGGGCACCACAGTAAGCATCTGTGTTATACAGCTTCTGTTGGTCAGCTGAAAACATGGGGCAGTCTCTCTCACAGCCATCGCTGCAGTTAGCCTCAGATTTGTTTGATTTCCAGCTGCTGGTCCACTGAGCCACTGTGGCCTGGGGAACACCAACCGGGTCTCTTAGTTCATCGTTTCGGCTTCCGTTATAGTTTCCACACAGGCCACACACACGGTTGTAGTAGCTGCTGGGCAGCTGCAGGTAAAGGAGAGAGTTCCAGTTGTAACTCACTCGCAGGCCGAAGTCTGTTTCCATGATGGCAGATGAGCCAACCTGCTTGACCCTCACTCGGCCACCAAGAAGCACCAGAGGCAGATAAAGCCTCTCTCCATTCACCTGCAGACACAAATCAACCAACAAAGATCTACCTCAAAACAATCATTACTTAATCAGGGGTTAGGTGCATCATGGCCATCTCAAGTTATATCATATATAAATATTCACTTAAGTGACTGTAAATTTGGGCTGCATGATTATCTGAATAACATTAATTATGCAAAATAAAAACTGAACGATTAAATGTACTCAAATCTGCTGAGTGATTTGTTTGAACACCAAGAAATGACTAAAATCAGCATTGAGTGTTTCTCTACACTCTTAAAAAAAGATGGTTCTGCAAGGGTTCTTTAGTAAAGACAATGGTTCTATATAGAGCCAGATCAAAAATATATAGATCAAAAATTTTTTTTGCATCATGTAACTTATTCAGAATGATGGAGAATGTGCTGTGGGTTGTTCTACGCAGAACCTTTTTGAAAAGGGTTCTATATAGCACCCAAAAGGGTTCCTCAATTGTTGCAAGCTTGTAACAATAGAAAAACCCTTTTTGGTCCTATATAGAACCATTTTGAAAAGGAAACCATCTACAACACATTCTGAAGAACTTACTCATGATGCAAATGACCATTTATCTATGTAAAGAGTGTTCATGGTTCAATATAGCATCATTTTCTTTACTGAAGAATCCTTGATGAACCATCTTTTTTAAGAGAATTTATTTGGCATTAAAATACTTAAAAAGCATTAAATTGAATTTGCTAGTTCTTGTAGGTTCCCTTGATAATTTGTACTGTAATTTCACAGGTTTCTTTCTCATGGTTAGAAACTATACAATTTCTGCACAGTATGTTATTGTTTAGTTAAGTTTTATTGTTTGGCCTTAAAAAAACACAAATCGTAGAATTTATTGTCAGATTACTTGACTACTAATATAATCTGACAACCATTACAGGAGCCTTATCCTTAACAGGAGACTCCACACTGAACTGCATCTTTGCACTCATTGCAATGTTATTATATTTTATGTCCTAGTATTATTGCACTATTTATATTCACACAGTCTGTTATAGCACTATTCATGTTTGCACTGACAGTTACTGCACATTTTTTTTTCCTCTGCATACTAATCTTTTGACATATTGCTGCTGTCAGAAAAAATCCTTGTGTCTCCAGAACGGTCACTTTACAGGAGAAGCAAAAAACATACTTTCATTTTAATGTAATGGAACCAGAAATCTCTCCAAGTCATTTTGGTCCATGGTTTTCTTCTGACAGCAGCGATACGCTGCTCTGACAGTACATACTAGGAATCTAATAGAGGTCAAGCGTTCCATAGTTTCCCCAAAGATCCCGAACTCACCGGGAATAGATTCACACAATCAGAAGAGATCGCCTGTTCAGTTTAAGATGTATGTTACTGTGCTAGCTAAGGCTAGCCATATTAATATTACCCAGCCAGCCAGATGAATGATAGCAGTGAGGCAGCAAGCTAACGTTAAAGCTAAACTTGGTTCTCCAGCTACGACCTGATTAACCCTGAACTGGTTATTAACTTCAAAACGAGTGACATTAGTCAAGCCATAGCTCTTTATAGTAGCCTGTTTAGCTAGCTAACCTAGCTAGTCAACATTCTAGTTAATATCCTAACCGTGGTAGCCTGGTCTAAAGCTCAGCTGGCTGGTGTCACTAAATCATCTTAAACTCTTAGTTTCTAGCCACATTCAGACACATTCAGCCTGTAACTGTTTTAGTTCAGTTTTCCTTTACATTTTTATTTATTTTGTCCTTTTATTTATTTAATTTTCTGTTTTACCTTTTTATTTATTTTATTCCATACTTTTCGCCTTTTACCTTTTTATTTCATTTATTTCTTCCTTTTATTTATTCTGTCTTCTGTTTTACTGTTTATTTTATTTCCATAATTTATTTTTTTATATAAACTTGGTGTTTTAACCCTCTTTCTTTGTGCTTATATTTTATTATTCTAATTATTAATCTCTATTTTATTGCATTACATTTTAGCCTGTCCACTTATCAGTTTATTCTGAATTATTTTATTTCTGCTTAATTAAATCCTCATTGCTTGTTTTTTGCTCTTACCATTTAATTTGTATTCTGTTTATAAAGTTCATTATTTTAGCTTGCCTGCTTAAATATTTGATTTTAATTTAAATTTTTTTCAGTCAAGTTAAGGGGCGGGGTTTTGGGGGGGGCGCCGAAAATATGTTTGCATCCACCTCAGAAAGTATGTAGTTGCACCCCTGCATCAATGTAATACAATGTAATGGCCTGATTTAATTTCCATAGCAGTAATAAAAGTTGAATGCTTATAAACTATGATTATATGATATAGATTTTCTATAAAAGTGAATTTAGCTGCAGAGGAACCAATTAGCACATAATTACAGTGCATCTCACATAGTCAAAATGAGTTTGAACATCCTATCAGTACAGTCATTATCAGTAATGCAGAAATGGATGTGTTGATTAACTGCGTCGCTCTTCAGCTGTTTGGCTTCTGGTTACCACTTTGGAACTGGACTGAAATAGTACAATAGAATTGTTGCTTTGTGCACCAAACTACATTCAGTTACATTATAATATAAGAAACCAATGAAAGCTCTTCAAACCTCAGAGTTAAAGTTACTAAAAAAGACCTGCTCACAGAGTAGGACTAATTACATAACCAGCACTGCACCAAGCAGTCCAGTAATTAACCTGACAGGGTCTCATTTGAGACTGTGTGAAAATGGGTGTTGTTTACGTTGCTTTCTTATGTGCCTGAGGGAAAACGCTACAGCGTCACACGCTGTTTGACCTTCAGAGCTTTCAAAGCAACTATCTCTCTGTCCTACATCACGCATATCCAGTGAACATCTCAGGTATCAGAAATCAGTCGTTATAAAGAGCCACTGAGCTTTTGTGTACCAACACCCAGAGGATGACTCACTGGATTATTAGAGTATTCCCATAAACCGCTTGCTTAATAATAATGATAATAATAATAATAATAATAATCATTTAAAGGGACATAAATAAGCAAAAATATTGACTAGAATCTACAGTTTGTTTAAAGCAGGGATAAAAATGTGTTAAAATGTGATAAGATTGGTTCTCTGTTCACTGAGCTTCCACCAAACACAATTGCGCAATGTTGCCTCAGGGCAACAAACTCACTTCCTCACTTTACAATAACATTATACATATTTAAAGACAATAATAGAGTTAAGTCAATGAAAAGCATGTGCTTGGTCATATTGTCTTTAGTGGGCACTTTCAAACCTCTTTTTTAACATTCAGTATCAATTTTTTTGCAAGGAGAATTTGCAGAAATAGGTTTGTTGCCTAGAAGCAACCCTGCGCGACTGTGCGAGTAGAACGAGGAATGGATTTAGCCTGTCACAAGCCAGGTCTCAACACATTAGAGAACACGGCTCTATATAATTTCTTCCCATTGTCACACAGGCAACCCCCTCAAGGCAACATACCCCAAAAAAGACCCTGTACACATTATTATTTTTACAAATGTTTTTGAATGTAATAATCAGTACCTAATTTTATAATTATAGAATTTAATAATCACGGAGCATTTTATGCAAGAAAGTGGAATTTTTAAATAGTCCTCATAATAGAGGATTCAAAGTAAAATAAGACAATAACATCTCTAAAGTACCTTGCATACATAAAAATCTCTACAGAAAGTACTTGACTTTTTCTGTTGTTGGAAGAAAACCTTGTATCTCGAAAATGGTCACTTTACAGAAGAAGGAAAAAATCTACTTTACTTTTAATGTAAGTCAATGGCACCAGATGTTTTACCAGGTCATTTTTGCCCATTTCCTTTGGTCCAATCTTCATGAAATTTACACACAATATAAAGGGCAACAGGCAATTTATGATAAAATATAAAGTATTATGAAAAATTATGATAATTATGATAATTATGATAGAAACTAATAAATAACAATACAAGATACAAAGTTTTCTTCTGACAGCAGTGAAATAAGGCTTTGTGTGTCATTTTTGGCTGGCAGCAGGTGACACTAAAACAAGTAATACATAGAATTTTCTTCGTGTAAACATGTAAATCATTTCTATATGAAGGCAGTATATTACATCAATATAGTTTAGTTTGTCTTATGATTTACTCACTTACTTGCTAATTCATAAAGTTACTATCCTGTTGTAATTTGAATGGTTTATTGGTTTCATTTTTTTTAATTCATTACTATAATTATTATTACTTTTTAGCATTTGTTATGTTTTTGCTATTTAACTACTCAATCCCTGATCTCTGTACTGGCCCAGCTACACTGTAAATCAGGGTCTCCCTCAATGTACAATGTGTAGTTTAAATAAAGGTTAGTTGGTTGATTGATTGATTGAAATTTGTTGAAATATATATATATAAGAGGAAAAATGATGTACACATTTTTTACAAGTAAATTCAATGCATTACTTTTTTCAGTGTTTATCATGTACTGGTAAACAATATACATATGTAATAATCAGATATACAAAGGTGTGTTACAGTGAAAAATAAGGGGCTCTGAATTCACTTGATTCAAATATGTATATCATTTTCACATACGTAAAATATAATATTAACACAATGCTGTTTTTCATTACTTTTGGCAATGATCGTGTTGAAGTGATATGTTATTCTTTTGAATACAACACAATCACTTTTTTCGGTGTATTTGACAGTGTCCGATTTCAATATTAAAGGGGAATTTGCAATGGTTCCTTTGATAGGAACCAAATGTCTGCTTCTTAATGCTCCCTTACATAAAGTTGTTTCAAAAATTGGTTATACTAAAGGTTTCAAGGCAAAAAAGCCCAAATTTTCTATTACATACAATCATAAAAACTCAGAGGACACATAAATGAAGTAAATGAAGTAGTAAATGAAACAGCTATATCTGTGCTGTAGACATGGCGATCCCTTGTTCCTTTCACCACTACTGTAAAGAGTCTGTAAGTTTCTATACAGCGTTACCTGTAAATGCTCTGTACTGACATTAGAAATAGCAAATCATTTATTTGTGTATTTATTTATTTAAAAATACAACCAGCTGTCTTTTGAGACCAACGTAATATAACCTTTTTTCAGCAGAGAACTCTTACCATGATCTGACCCCACTGGTACTTCTGTATGATCACTGTAATGCCATACACCTCCACTTCTACCTCTCGCACAACAGACACAAGGTTATTGCCACGTTTGTCGTTGCTCTCAGTCACAGAGAAGGGCTCCAGGCCGTCCAGGAGGCCGCAGGTTTTGGACAGGGTGTACCTGCAGGTGCCCTGGAAGTCAAAGTTAAAGCCATCGAAGGTGATGTAGTGTGGGTCACCCCAGGCCCAGCAGGTGGTGCTGTACAGTGGAACACACACGGCCCGGTCCCCTGTGACACGGCAAATCTCCTTTTCACGACAACGAGCGTCCACACATGGATCTAGAACAACAACAAAGAAATAACACCCAAAGAACAATGACAAGGATTACACAACACTTAGAAACACCAACCAAGCATTATGTAATGTGGCATTATGTAAGCTATGATAAGCTATGGTAAAGCATTTGGAGGGTAAAGTACAGAAAAGCATTTAGCAAAAAAAATGTTTTGGACATTTCGAACAAGAAATAAATAATAAATAAATAGTATGTGGAAACCAATCAAACATTTATGCTTCAGTCTGAATATTTACAATGAAGTCTGTTCCTTAAGACAAACAACTCCGTCTAAAATCAGTTTAGATATGTTTTACATGCGTAAAGGTTATTCACCTGTTAAGAGTGACATAGAATATGTATTTATTTATTTGTTTATTTTGTTTGTTTAACACTTGTCAAATTGCATTTCATTCAATTAAATTAAAGTAAAAATAAGTTATCATATCCTATTTTGAAAACATGTTAATGTACAATTTTCCTAAATTTAACATAGTGGCTAACATATTGAGGGAAAAAGGTTAAATAGTGGGCAAAAATGTTTGATTTTATGCTTTTTTTTTTCCAAAATATTACATTTAGCAAACAAACAGATACTAAAAAATAACAAGGTATTATGTCACTGCTTTCGGAACAAAACCTCATATGGTCACTTTACAGGAGAAAGAAAAAACATACTTTAATTTTAATGTAAGTCAATGGAACCAGACGTCTTTCCAAGTCATTCTGGACTTGTTTCTTTAGGTTCATTCCTCATAAAATTTACATCAAATTACATCAAAAACTGAAAAATGACAAAAAATGGAGATATGAGGTTTTGTTCTGAATGCAACATGTACAAATGTATATAAATATTTTCTGGCTTTATGTTAAACAAAGTTGGATCTAGATGTGCCCCTGCATGTGTACAAGCATATAACAGTGTAAATGTCTCTGACCTGTGTGAAAGCAGGCTTCGACTCCGTTCCTGACCATACAGTGCGTGCCGTTAGAGCAGGTGTGCGTCTCACAGAGAAAACCCATTACTGGATCACACATGCATTTCTGCTGACACTGCGCCTGGAACACGACCTCACCCAGCTGGACAAAAACACCCAGACACACACATTCATACGCAGTCAGGCTCCTGCATGTTGTGAATATGTGCTTATGTTAAAGTGACCAATTTTGCGCATAAAGCGTAAATACAACAGTCGCAACGCAACTACTTTAAATGTGTAGCTTATCAACCAGGACATGTTTGGTGCCTGAAACTGGCTTCCAAATGACGCTGAATGAATAACAGAAGCTTAGATCCCACCAATTAGAATCATGCAAACTACATGCCTGAGGCTTGATTTACCCATAGTACCTCTGCATGGTGGGAAAGGCTTGTTTTTCATTTCGGCGCATGTTAGTGCTTTTACACAGGCTGTGTGAGCGAAGTGGAAACTGAAGAGGTGTGGTATTTTAGAGAATAGGCCAGAACTCAATGCATCACACAGCAAAATACACGCCATGTAATACGCCACGTAAATGAATGAAAATGAAACAGAAAACAGAATTAAAGCTAAAAAACATGCTAATTATTAAATGTAATTTAATTCTTGCATGTTACGCAACCAAAACAAAAGGTAAACATTTTGTGCTGCACACTGATTTCTCAGTTGGTCTGCCAGGCTTAAAACTATTTCCCAATCACAAGTCAGAATGCCGGTGAGGGTAAATAGAAGTGCTCTTTTATAAATTGTTTTTTAATGAGCAGAGTGACCAACTGACTGTTAATCCACTCAGCAGCACAAATGCTGTATGTATGAAAGGCCAGTGTGTGTGAGCTGTAGCACAAAAGGTGTGCAATTGTTAAGTAAACTCAAAAGACTTGCTTCTGATTAACTGTTATCTGTAAAAATGGACAATTTCTGATACTGTAAAATATACTATTTTCTATAAAAATGGACAAAAGTATGTAGCATAGCTAAAAACAACAGCTGCAGCCATTCTGAACCCTGAATTCAGACCCAAACATGTCTTTTCATGATTGACTGCATTTTGGACAAGTGTGAAAATGGTTTAAATTTCATTTTTCGCCAGAAAATCCTCTAGTCATTCTACCTCATACGTGCGTCCATCCTCATAACAGCCACACTGTAGGTACTGGACACAGTCATGGCCATTGAACATGTATCCAGGGTCACAGGTGCAGCCCTCGGTGCAGTTGCTGGAGCATTTTATGATGTCAGTTAGTCCGGGACAGGCAGCAGAACAGGCATCTGCACACAGCTCGTAATGACTGTGAGCAGGACAGGACAGAGCTGGAAGGTAGCAATCGACAGCAGAGATAATGACCAATTAGTTACACTCTTAAAAAGGCTTAATTAACCCTTACAACCTGCATACCGATTAGTTAGATAGTAAATGCTTAACAATGTCTAAAAGCCTGTCAACCAATTTTCAGGTAATTTAGTTTTAATAGAAAAGACAGAGGTGGGAAATTCAGGTCCAGAAAGTAAAAATCCTTCCCAGGATTTTGTTCCAACTGCCCGGACAGCTCTGCTGATGGTTTGATCTAATTAGAGAAGCCAGGCCATGGAACCCCTTCCCTGAGTAGATTAATCTGACAAGTGCAAGTGTGTTGACAGATAATTCAAAGAGAACTCAGTCAAAACTTGATGTGAGTGAGTCTACTATTGTCATCATATCTTCAACAGTATAATGTTGATTTTGCACTTGAGAAATCAAGTCGGACCTTCCTTTTGAGCCTGTGTATGTGACGTTAATATGTACAGATGTATTATTATTTCAGGTTTTACAGAGTGACCCACAGCAGCACATATGTTTTAGCATGTTTGTTTGTTTGTTTGTTTCTCTCCAGACTCAGCAGTGATTCCTATACAGAAAATCTTGGTAACACTTTATTTGGATGGTAGATGCTTTGTAAATGCTTAGTCTGTCTTTAAGTAACATTCAACTGAATATCTATTAAATGAAACTGAACTTCAAGTTCAGCATGAAAGATTTGATTAAGTCTATTCCTAACCTTAAACCTAACCCTGATTTTAACCTCAAGGCAAAACTCTTAACCCTAACCCTAACCATACTGTTGTTGATAATCAACTGAATATCACCAGAAAGTTTGTTAGTGATTTCGAGGTCGTTGGTTAGTGTAGTGGTTAACACCTCTGCCTTGTAGACTGGGGTTCAATCCCCACCTAGGCAAACACCCTACACTATACCAATAAGAGTCCTTGGGCAAGACTCCTAACACCGCCTTGGCCTGCCTGTGTAAAATGATCAATTTGTAAGTCGCTCTGGATAAGAGCGTCAGCCAAAATGCCATAAATGTAAATGTAAAATTTCGGTATCTATAGACCATCTATATGGGACCATCCAAATAGTGTGACCAAAATCTTACATAGTGCAGCTTTAAGATTGATAACTATGTCATAAGCCTGCAGTTTATGTAAAGGATTAATCATCACTAGTTATTACTGTAAGCAATAAAGTAACACAAAAGCAAACAAGTTAAAAATGTAAGCATTACTTACGACAGAAGGAGTCTGTTCTCCAGCTCTTTAAGGCCACTCCTGCTGTTTGACATTTGAAAGCATAGGCTGCCACACTCTGACAGGCCACAGTACTGCTGCCCCCAGAAATACATACATCAAAAACACAGTCTCTGAGATAAGCAGATGGATCAACCACTGCATGGCAGGGGGCAAACGGGCCCAGAGGGTCTGAGAGCAGCCCACAGTATGCTGGCCTTTCAAAAACAGCCCTCAGACTGGGGCTGCAGTCAGGGCACTGGCTGCCTTGACAGTCATCCTCACACTGCACTCCAGAAACTGCAACTTTCCAGGCTTTTCCAAAGGCAATCTTGTCTGTTGTGATGTTACCATTGGGCAGGAGGAAGTCGTTAGAAGGATTTCCGTCAAAGTTCCCACACAAGCCACAAGTCTTGTTGCGATAGGTGCTGGGAACAGTGACCGTAACATAGTACAAGAGGTTGTAGGTCACACGAAGGCCGAAATCAGTTGTCATGACATAGTTTATCCCCTCCTTAGAGATTTGCACTTTGCTGCCATTCAAACTCCACGGTAAGTTAGTCAACAGCCCATTTACCTGTCAAAATGATAATAACAACTGATGATTAGAATCTCCTAATAAATCACATGGGGGCAATAAAAGGCTTTTAGCTTGTCATGTTTCAATGGGTGCACTGTGAAGCCCAAAATGTGCACGGACACATTTTTAGGGAGTGTAACAATATACGAGTAAGCATGACCACAGAATTCTCAATCAATCAGTTCAGACTGCAAGGTATAAAAGCAGCAGACTCTTATTTACCAAGATCTGGGCCATGTTTTGTCTCAGAACAAAGGTGTGTCCAAACACAGCCAGGGAAACTTGCTTGGTAACAGAGACTTTAAAAGCTCCATAGGGCCATCTCTCATTTTCCACCTCCACAGAAAAGGGGACAAGGTCTGTACCCTGCAGACCACACGCCTGGGACAGTGTGTAGCGGCAGGTTCCCTGAAAGTTGAAATGAAGCCCGTCGAAAGACGTGTAATGTGGGTCGCCCGCGGCCTCACACACTGCTTTACCCACCGGCTGGCACCCACGGACGCCGTTCACCACCGCACACAATTCATACAGCCCACACGAGATGTTTCTGCAAACTACCTACAGAACGAAAACAGACTGGGTTGTTGACGGTGCTGTTGTTGTGGTCCATTTATAAATCAGCACAAGTCAGACACAAATGAACAGTAATTGTGGCCAAAAGTGAACAGGAATGCTCAAAGGAAAAGAATGACTAAACTACAGCAACTGTATCTGGCAACTGTATATGTGTATCAAATATACTTTGGGGAAACACATTTTTGGTCACACACTCCCCTGAGGTCTCATGAACAACAGAAATACATTCACAATGGCTTTATGATGAAGTGTTTGTACACAGTTCACACAGACAGATACTGCACAAATCTGTTTTTAACCCTTGTGTGGTGTTCAGGTCTGTGGGACCCATTTTTAAAGTTTACCTAAAGAAGAAATTATGTGAATTATTTTAATTTCAACCTCAGATTCCTTGGCCTTTGCTCATTTTCTGTGATCATATAAAATAACACATTTCACACTTTACACTGTTTATAATACACATGTGATGTTGGGGTGAACCCGTGGGGAGTAAAAGAGTGGAGATGCTGTGTCCTTCACCCTGTTCTCCTCCTACATGATCTCTGGCTGCTGACTGGCTACAGCTGCTAAAGGAGAACCCTATGCAGGTCACTTGGGATATTTCAAACATCTGGTATTTTTACATAAATTGTTATGGCTATATTGATTTAAAAAGCAATAATGTGGTGGGTCCACCAGACCACTGACAAAACAACATTGACACTGCACAAGGGTTAATTACACCGAGGGATTAGCCATTCCAGGAATTCCCAAAGAAATGTATGGTTATAGCAAATGCAGGGAGAGTAACTAAATTCTTTGTAACCTGTAACTATTTGGTAATAACAACAGTAATAATAACTTAATAATGTACTTTGCTTTATAAAGTGCATTCTTCAGACTGAAAATCACTGGTGACTCTCTAAATAGGCTAAACAGCCCATGTGTGCTTACCTAGAAAGAAAAAGTTCATTATCTTGTCAAGTTTAACATCCACTGCAAAGTCTTGCTCATGACATTTAAAGCTCTTAACGGCTGAGTTTCAGCTAATATTAGGCTACATTCACATTGCCGGGTTGAAGTGGTTCGAATCTAATTATTAACCTTAATGTGACACAGATCAGATTTTTCAGAGCAGTGTGGACATACAAATCTGATCTGTTCAAATCAGATCCAAGTCACTTTCTTATGTGGTCTTAGATTGGATATCTGATTAGTGGCCATGTGATCTGAATTAAATGTTTTTTCACTACACATGTGCCATCATTTAGCATGGCAGCAGCACCAAACCTGAAGTGAGTACCAGCAAACACATCCGACCCCTTTTTGTCTTGATCTAAGAATGAACAGCCGGTTGGTTAGTTTGTTGTTCATGATGTGGTTTGTTCATGTGATGTCATTGATCAGGGTGTGCTCATGTGGGTCGTTTCAGGACACACATTCAGTAAGTAACATGTGAGTCACTTACCCACATCATCAAGTTATAAAGATGAACTCTGATCATAAAAACTGTGAATGTAGTCTTATTGATCTGTTAAAGTGTTCCAGCCCATCCAGACCACTTCACTTAAACTAACAGGATCACTTACAGCTCAGTTGGTGGAAGATCATGTACTTATGTGTCTCTTAATCTTAGGAAAGGAAGCTAGATAGGCGATTTTTAATCCTAACTTGTTTCAAAATTAACATGGCTTGTCTTTAGTATATCAATATCTGTACTAGCAAGCAAGCAAGCAAGCAAATTTTATTTATATAGCGCTTTTTACAACAGGTGTTGTCACAAAGCAGCTTTACAGAACAATCAGTATTACAGAGAGAAGAGAAAAAAAAGAAAGAAAATCCGGGTCCGAGCCCCCATGAGCAAGCCAGCGGCGACGGTGGCAAGGAAAAACTCCCTAAAAGAGGAAGAAACCTTGAGAGGAACCAAGACTCAGAAGGGGAACCCATCCTCCTCAGGTCGACACCGGATAGCAAACATTATTTTTATATATTATACTATATTTAGTATACTATATTTATATATTATACATTATTTTATATTATTATACTAAACACATGAAGTGCAACCAATAGTATATAGCGCGCAATAAATAACCCAATGGTGTATTTTTTTTCTGATTATGCAGGGACTGGTGTAGCATAGTGGGTAACGCTGCTGCCAACTGCATGGCAGACTGGGGTTTGATTCTCCAAAAGGTCCTTGACAGACCCCAACAGGCCTAATGCTACACAGTGTTGACAATAGAAGGCAGTCAGTGTAACTAATTATTTACAATTGAGTAAACAAGAAAAAGCTAATGGAAATATTTCTTTTTTTGTGCAAACTCAAATTATTCCTGTATAAAGCACTGAGATTTTGTAATGATATATTTAATAAAATGTATTATTATTATTAACATCATTATATAAGTACAACAATACCAACAAAACAAAATAAGCATGGTTTAGTCCTCATACCTGACCATTTCCCATGCAGCTGCACTGCGTCTGACACAGACTGTCAGGGTAGAACGTCTGACCTTGTGAGTAGTATTGACCATTGTAAAGACAGCCGCACTGAGTGAAAGGAACGCAGTCATCTCCACTCAGGATGAAGCCCTGATCACAAACACAGCCCTCCTTACAGGGTCGCTGACAGCTGAGAGTCGAGCCTAGGCTGTAACAGGTCGTTGGACAGCCTGGTCCACAAACATCATAATGACTATGGAGTGGACAATGGACTCCTAACAAAGAAAGAGTAATGGACATTAACAAAAAAAACAAAAAAAAACCAAAAAAAAACTAATTAAAGATATGCAGCACAATAGAAAATCTCAAGCTGTCAAACTGTACTAGTTTGTACAATTTGACATTGTACAACATCGTTGTAAAATAGATATAATCTTACATAATAGTGTACATAATAGGAGTGTATAGTTTAAGTCTTATATAACAGCGCACACAATAGGAGTGTACAGTTAGTTTATATATCAGCGCACAGAATAGGAGCGCATAGTTGTAATATTATAGAATGGCATACATAATAGAAGTGTATGGTTACAATCTTACATAACAGAGCACACAATATGAGTGTATAGTTATAGTCTTACATAACAGCAGACATAAAAGGGGTGTATAGTTCTAACCTTACATAACAGAACACATAATATTAGTGTATAGTTATAATCTTGTATAACAGCATATATTATAGAAACTCATAGTTATAATCATACATAACAGTGTACATAATAGGACTGTATAGTTAAAATCTTACAACCTCAATTCCAATGAAGTTGGGACGTTGTGTAAAACATAAATAAGAACAGAATAAGATGATTTGCAAATCCTTTTCAACCTATATTCAGTTGAACACACTACAAAGACAAGATATTCAATGTTCAAATGGATAAACTTTGGTTTTTTGCAAATCTTCACATATTTTCAATTTGATGCCTGCAACACGTTCCAAAGAAGTTGGGACAGGGGCAACAAAAGACTGGGAAAGTTGAGGAATGCTCAAAAAAGACCTGTTTGGAACATTCCTTAGGTGAACAGGTTAATTGGAAAAAGGTGAGTGTCATGATTGGGTATAAAGGGAGCATCCCTGAAAGGCTCAGTCATTCACAAGCAGGGATGGGGCGAGGATATTAACCACATGGGCTCAGGAACACTTCAGAAAACCACTGTCAGTGAACACAGTTCGTCGCTCCATCTACAAGTGCAAGTTAAAACTCTGCCATGCAAAGTGAAAGCCACATATCAACAACACCCAGAAACGGCGCCAGCTTCTCTGGGCCCGAGCTCATCTGAGATGGACTGACGCAAAGTGGAAAAGTGTCCTGTGGTCTGACGGGTCCACATTTCAAATTGGTTTTGGAAATCATGGACGTCGTGTCCTCCGGGCCAAAGAGGAAAAGCACTGTCCGGATTGTTATCAGCGCAAAGTTCAAAAGCCAGCATCTCTGATGGTATGGGGGGGTGTTAGTGCCCATGGCATGGGTAACTTGCACATCTGTGAAGGCCCCATTAATGCTGAAAGGTACATACAGGTTTTGGAGCAACATATGCTGCCATCCAAGCAGCGTCTTTTTCAGGGATGTCCCTGCTTATTTCAGCAAGACAATGCCAAGCCACATTCTGCACGTTACAACAGCGTGGCTTTGTAGTAAAAGAGTGCAGATACTAGACTGGCCTGCCTGCAGTCCAGACCTGTCTCCCATTGAAAATGTGCGGCGCTTTATGAAGCTCAAAATACGACAACGGAGACCCCGGACTGTTGAACAACTGAAGTTGTACATCAAGCAAGAATGGGAAAGAATTCCACCTACAAAGCTTCAACAATTAGTGTCCTCAGTTCCCAAACGCTTATTGAGTGTTGTTAAAAGGAAAGGTGATGTAACACAGTGGTAAACATGCCCCTGTCCCAACTTCTTTGGAACGTGTTACAGGAATCAAATTCAAAATGAGTGAATATTTGCAAAAAAAAAGGTTTATCCATTTGATCATTAAATATCTTGTCTTTGTAGCATATTTAATTGAATATAGGTTGAAAAGGATTTGCAAATCATCGTATTCTGTTTTTATTCATGTTTTACACAACGTCCCAGCTTCGTTGGAATTGGGGTTGTACATAACAGCAGACAAAGGGGTGTATAGTCATAATCTTACATACCAGCACAAATAATACGTGTGTAGTTATATTCTTATTTAACAGCATACATAATTGGAGTGTATAGTTTTGATTCTAAATATATTTAAATTATTTGGATGATGTAATTTTCATACTTTTTTCCACAATAAATTTTGTTGCCCCCTGTGACCGAAAGATGACATTTATTATGATACATGATAAGTTATAACCTTACGGTTATATTGATTTGAAAACAATTTTGTTTATTTATGCTTGAGGCTGGCCCAGAGTACATCTAAAAAGAATCAAAAAGAAGCTGAGATCTTATCTTACCACAAAACTGAGTAGTTCTCCAAGAATAAACTCTGGCTCCTATATCCTGACAGGCAGATATGTAGGCACTGATGGCCTGGCAGAGTATATCTCTCCTGCCACTGTATACACAGACATCAGAAATACAAGCCTCAAAGAAGCCAGCAGGGTCGAGCAGGGGCTGACACTCCAGGAAAGGGCCGTTAGGATCCCGTATGACCCCACAGTATTCGGCTGATTCGTAAGACTTTCTTTGGGTAACGTCGCAATCAGTGCAGTTGTCACCACAGCCTTGGACAAAGCCTGTAACACCATTAATCTTCCAACTTGCACCAAACTCATCAGGCCTGGAAGAGGAGTAGTTCGTCCCCCTGAGGGTCAGGTCATCTTCGGGTTTGCCATTATAATTACCACAGAGGCCACAGACTGCACCCATGTAGGTACTGGGGACACTGACAGAAGCAATGCTGTTCCAGTCAAAGGCGACTGTTAAGCCAAAAGATGTCTGGACTACAGCTGCCCAGCCACTCTTAAAGGCAGAAACCTGACCGTTGTTCAGATTTTGAGGTAGGTTCAGCAATATCCCATTGACCTGCGACAGAAGAGATGAATACTGACTGATGAAGTCTCACAAATGTTTAAAGACAAAATGTATCTTTTCATAACAGTACAATTACAAATAATAATAATGATTAGTACTGCTGTCTTAATAATAATAATAATAATAATAATAATAATAATAATAATAATCTTTATTTATATAGTAGCTTTCATGCCAGTGGCAGCTCAAAGTGCTTTACAGACAGGTGATGAAGCTTAAGAGTAATAGAAGAAACAACTAGAATTTATTTAAAATCATATAAAACAATTACACAGATAAAAAAATACAATATAATCCCAATCCTATTATAATTGGGTATGTATTCAGAATGCACATTATTAGGAACTAATACTAATAATAACTCATAACTGTTAAGAAATACTAGGTTCAATTTCACTGGTAAAGCATAAGGTAAAGGCTTTATAAGGAACATGGATGTAATACACAAAATCTGTGATTTCACAGAATAGTTCATTCAAAGGTTACACAGTATATACGTGTATATACATACATACTACATATATGGTAAGTCTGACTGAACATATGTGTGATTTAAATGAACTTACCATTACTGAGCCTTTATATTCTTTGCTGATGACAATGGTGAGGTTGTAAAGCTTGACCTGCAACAGTTTGGTGAAGGAGACCATCTTGCTTCGGAAGTCATTCTGCACCAGAACTTCAAACGGGACCAGTCCAGAATCATTGGAGCACATACCAACCAGCTGGTATACAGAGGTACCCTGACAAAAACAACAAATATAGAGATATACAACTTCATAATGCTATTTAACCTCCATATGAAGAATTATAAAGGTTTTTGTTAGATTCGTAATAGTGACACACACATATATATATATATGTATGTGTGTGTGTGTGTGTGTGTGTGTGTGTGTGTGTGTGTGTGTGTGTGTGTATGTGATTCATTACTGTACTTAAGTAGTTTTTTCGTGTATTTGTATTTTACTGAAGTTTTTCCATTTTGGGTGACTTTTTACTTTTTTCCACTACATTTCAGAGTCTAATATCTGACTTTTTACTCCTCTACATTTTGAGGAATCTGCCATTCTCTTTGGTTTCTGTGTGTATAAAGACGTAATGTCAAAACAAAAGAAGCACAAATCATGAACTCCAATGAGGGCACATCGGTCACTTTGTTCTGAGCTTGTTTTGACCTGTTGGTCATACAGACCCAGAGCAGCACTCGGTTCAACGTCAGCGCAGCAGCGTAAAATTTTGGGAGAGTCTGTTCAACATAAATGATGAACTAACCTAACTTTGTGTAAATAGAGCACAATATAGAAATATGTCCACATATGCAGTCGTGACTGATGCGGCTTTTTGCTGAATTTCTACAAACACCATTTCACCATTTTATAGTAAATTAGTCTGGGCTGGTTTATGTTTATGAACAGAGGCCTACAGATCAACATAGTAAAGGAGCTCATCTGTGATCCTGAGTTTAAAGCCAGTTTTTATTAAACATAAACTTGGAACTAAGTTGTAAATAAATCTGAAACTGAAACTTTGCTGGTGTGTAAAAAGTGATTTCAGAGCCACTCGGTTCTCCCTGATGGAAACTGTTTACCTTCAGTTTTTTGTGCTTATGATCATTTTAATAGACGTCAGTGTCACTAATTAATGACGTTCTATTAAAAGACTGGTTTACCAAGAGAGACACTGGAGGACTTTCACCTGAAATGAGTTCATGAAGTGAGCCTTGTTATAAAAATGATAACAGGACATCAGAGCCAGAATTACTCTTTTAGTACTTTTACTTTTGATACTTAAGTACATTTGAAGATAAATACTTTTGTACTTTTACTCAAGTGGAGGTCTAAAGGGAGGAACTTCAACTTTTACTGGAGTATGTATGTATATATATATTCATTTAATGCATACACAATTTAAAATTTATATTGTATTGTGACTGATTTAAATTTCACTAATTTTCCATAAATTAAGAAAATCAGCATATCTATTTTTTTTTCTGACTTGAGGCTGAAACGCTGCACATAATGCACCAGACTGACAGCTAGTTCCAGTTTTGTTGTCATGTACATAGAACATTGGTGTTTAGTTGCTTTGGATTGGTCTGACTTATATCTACAGGCAGTAAAGCTCTGTGTTATTAGCTATTGTTATTTCCCTACTTATCACTTGCTAAGACAGCATACATGATAATGTACAGTATAATAAAGTTTAATGTCTTGCCATTTTAAATTGTACTTCTGATATAAAACTGATTTCAATACTTCAATACGATACTGTACAGCATGCAGTAGGTTACGACATCCAAGAAGCTTGAAACCTAGTAGCTGTAGGAGCATGAAGCATCAACAAGATTACTTTTGACTCGTACACTATAAATCCAAATGTTTATATTTTAACCAGTTAACAGTGTTTGCTTGAGCCTATTTACTCTATGTGTGAAGAAAGTGAAAAAAAGTTTTATCTACCAAACAGCATGTTGTTATTTTTATGAAAATAAATAAAACTTTTCTTCTTTAACACTGATGTTTATTCAATGTTGCAGTCATGCTTGCCTGATTCCCCAAGCATAACAGCTCAGCTAAAAATTGTGACACAGTTAAGAAGTGTTATGGAAATGGGTTTGAAGTCTACATTTATAATGTTGGATGAGTAGCACAAGGTGATGTGAGTATATAGAGCAAAGCTGAACTCAAC
This sequence comes from Pygocentrus nattereri, assembly GCF_015220715.1. Classification (NCBI taxonomy): domain Eukaryota; kingdom Metazoa; phylum Chordata; class Actinopteri; order Characiformes; family Serrasalmidae; genus Pygocentrus; species Pygocentrus nattereri. The sequence continues at coordinate 17,848,896 of NC_051227.1, forward strand.
TGAATACCTGAAAGTCAAACCTCCTTCCATCAAAGCTGAGGTAATGGGGGTCGCCGAATGCCAAACAGGTTTTCTGGGAGACCGGGTAGCAGTCTCTAATGTCGTTCAACACTTGGCACTGCTGCCCAGCTTTACAGCTTGTATTCTGACACACTATCTGCCCGCCTCCAGCTGGGCAGCTACACCGCATGCTGCAGCGATCATCCAACCAGAAAGACTCCCCGGCAGGAACATAGCGTCCATTTTGTGAGCAGCCACAGCTGCTTGAGGGGACACACACTGCTCCGCTCAGGACAAAACCAGGGTTGCAGGTACACGTTTCCACACAAGGCAAAGAGCAGTTAGTCGCAGGGTTGGGATACATACAGGTTGCAGGGCAAGCACTGCCACACAGCTCATAATGGCTGTTCTCAGGGCAGCTGTATGCTGTGGACACATAAATGGAACAGTATGAAACCTTTATTGTCTAATTACATTTAGTGCAACACAATATGTGAAATGCTGAATAAAAATCCCTGTAACCAGACTTTTTGAAATTTGTAAATGTGGTACTACCAGTTGTGGCTGTGCCAAAAGTCTGTGATATACTATATAAAATCAAATGTACACAACTTTCTAAAGTTGTGTCCTGGATCTTTTGATGAGAACGTTACTAACAGCTTTCTGACAAGTCCTCAAAGTTCCTCAAAGTTCACCGATACCTACAGTCAATATCAGCCAATACCATGTGACGTAAGCCAAGTGTATACTGCCCCTGTAGTGTGACAGCTGGCTTACCGCAAGTGGGGATCAAACTGGGGGTTCTCTTGTTCAGATATCAGAACATAGAATAAGTGAGACTCAAACTCATGACCGTGTGATCCAGGGGTGAGTGCATGACCGCTGAGCTATCACAGTGCTGCGGTTAAGAGTTTCATTAATAGGTTGTTAAATGAAACAGGGGAGGTTAAGGCCAAACAGAAGAAATGCCAGACCAGCGTCTTCAAACTCAAACATTTAAAGGGGAATGCAGTCACCAAAAGGCCACTCAGAATTTTTTTTTGTTTGTTCGTTTGTTTTTTATTTTATTTTTTTTTAAATACTCAAGTAACCAGAACTCGAGAGACAAGAGAGGAACTAAAACAGAAATCAGTGGCTTAGTCTGAGACATGCATATAGCAGCATGAAGTCAAGATGGAGCAGAAAGCAGCGTGTGAGCACCCCTTAAGTAGGGTGCCCCCAGCTGTTACAGCTTAGCCCTAATTACCCCTTAGTGGTGACTCATCTCCCCCTAGTGGCTGGTGATGGCTCAGCATGAGGCCAGGACATTACAGTCATTTTATTTTTAAGTCTAGGCTAAAAATGTACTTGTATAGTCAAGCCTTTGGTAGTTAGTTTTCCCTGTCAGATCTAGACCTGCCAGAGTCTCTGCTACTCTGTTAACACTGTAATCTGTGATCAGTCACTCTTTACAGAACTGACTCTGTGTGTTTTTTCTCCTTTCTTTGCAGAGTTGAATAGCTGCCCATCTTGTGCGTCTGATGCTGTTGCCTCTTTTGCCTTGATTGGGTGCCACTGCTCACCAGCCATCTGGACCGGCTTGACCACCATTGAGCTTCTTGCTGTACAATGCTGTGCAATCCTCACCCTCAGATACTGCTGCTGCCACTGCATTGTCATAAACTAATGAAATTAACTGCTACCCCACCTGTTTTGTTGTGCATTGTATATTTCCGCCAGACCTACACTGAATGATTTGCGGCCTGTTTTGAACATGCACAAACACAACCACAGCCACTATATCAATTGCAGACTTTGTCTGTACACAGTGGACTATTCAAACATCACCAAAAGAATAAGATTTACATTTACATGAATAAATGATGGGTTTCCATCCTTTGTTAGCTAGATTAGCCTCTTAGCTTCAGTGCAAATCTAAAGAACCAAACATCTCTTGGTATTGGTTTCTATTGGTATCAATCACTTACGGCACTTGGCAGCTCCTCTCCAGTCCGTCAGCGGTACCCCAGCTCGTTGGCAGGCAATGGCATACACCTCTAGAGCCTTGCACAGGTAGAACCTGAGCCCACCAGCCATGCAAGTGTCAAAAAGGCAATTCTGCCTATAGACATTTGGGTCAACGACGGCATTGCAGCGGCTAAACGGGCCAACAGAGGTGCTGTTTAGGAGACCACAGTCTTGTTCACCTTCCCATGCTTTTAGTGCTTCTTCATCACAACTCTGACCCATACCACTGCGGCCATCCACAAAGTCGACACAGTCTATCAGGTTGGAGACTCTCCAGCTGATGCCGAACTCCACCACGCTAGGACTCTGTGTGTTGTATGGAGTAGTTAGGTCATCGTCCGGATTGCCATTGAAGTTTCCACACAGGCCACACACTTTTCCCTTGAAGGTAGCAGGAAGGGTCACTAGAAGATAGTTATCCCAGTCATACTGAACAGTCAAGCCAAAATATGTTTGGATGGTGGCAGAGAGGCCCGACTGTGACACATTTACTCCAGCTTCGTTAATCTGTACAGGTAAAGTCCAGACAGTGTGGTCAACCTGCAGAAAACACAAAAAATGTACAGATTTGAACCACAATATAGCATTAGTTCCCAGGCTGACTTATAAGCCTGGGCTTTTATTGCAGTGTATCTGTTTCACATGCTTATTGGAAAGAAGATGAGACAATCGATCTGTTACTGAATTGAAGTCTTAAAGTTATACAAGAAAATAGGTAAGGATAACTATAAATAATACTGGGCTGTTCTATGGAGGGTTTTGCAGGTGGTTAAACTAATGCATTGATAGACATGACTGGGCTCCAGAGCAATAGCAATTGTGACCACAATAATTAATTTATAAGTAAAAAGATTAATTAAGTAGCCAGTGGCGACAGGCAGCAACTTTGGATTATTTTTTTTTTATGGGTAACTATTTATTACTGTTGTTCAGTATTTATTAGCAGTTTTGTTTTTAGGCATTTTCTTTTACCATTTTTCATCTTAAAACGTAACTGATTACATGGATGCTCGATGAAAGACCCACACGAAGATAGACTTGAACAACCATCCACTTCAAGCACTTCATGCAGATGTACAACCACAGAAAGACATTTCAGAACTTCTTGGTTTCAGGAGTTTCCGTAGCTCAGGTGTGATAAGCTAAAGCAGACTTTATTGCAAATTCTGTTTGAAAGCAAGCAAAGACACAGCTGGGAAAATGGATATCTTAACAGGAATGAATCAGTGAGAAATGACGGCTAGAGTCAAATGCATAACATGCATGAAATTTTATTATTGCAAATAGTGCTGCTAAGGAAACTCCCTTAGCCTGTGCAGCATCTCCTGCATATGAAAATACAGCTGACAAAGAATTTGAAGAGCTTAAAATTAAATTCAACACGCCATACATAATCAAATCAAATTTATTTGTATAGTGATTTTTACAACTGATATTGTCACAAAGCAGCTTCACAGAATTCCAGTAAAGACAAATTTTTAACATGAAATGTAAAAACTCCCAGGTGGGCAAGCCGGTGGCAAGAGCTGAGGAAGAAACCTTGGAAGGAACCAAGGCTCACAAGGGGGGACCCATCCTCCTCTGGTCAAATGACCTACAAGTGATTATACTACTAATATTAATAGCAGTAGTATTAGTAGTAGGAATAGCTAGGAGTCTATGAAAACTTCAATGTAGGGTGGGCAGCTAGTCCAAGGCAGGTGGCGGTAGCTGGGGCATGGGCAGCTGGTCTGAAGTGGGTACCAGGAGAGCTCGACAGTCAGTCGTCCTTTAGTGCCTGGCCGGACAAGTGGGCAGTCATTTATTTGGAAAAAGGCAGGTAGATGGAATTAGTTTTATTCTGTTTGTTTGTATGTAAAACCAGAGGTGGGCAAAGTACACAAATCATGTACTTGAGTTAAAGTAGAGACACACAAGGTAAAATATTACTCCAGTAAAAGTAGAAGTCCTTATTCTAGACCTCAACTTGAGTAAAAGTATAAAAGTATTTACCTTCAAATGTACTTAAGTATAAAAAGTAAAAGTACTAAAAGATTAATTATGGCTTTAATGTACTGTCATCATTTTTATAACAAGACTCGCTTCATGAACTGATTTTAGGTGAAAATCCTCCAGCGTCTCTCTTGGTAAACCAGTCTTTTAATAGAACGTCATTAATTAGTGACGCTGACGTCTATTAAAACGATCATAAGCAAAAAACATTGAAGGTAAATTACATTTACTTAGTTACTGTCCACCACTGTGTAAAACAGAGAATGTGAACATTTCCAGGGTGTGGCTAATGACTCCGGCAGATCTGACTATGACAGCTTAACTAAAAGGAGAAAATCAGAAGGAGACACAGACACGGCAGCACTCTGAGACAGTTTGGCATCCCTCCGCTCCACCGTCCACAAACTTGAGTGACCGCGTGCGAGCAGCGGGGCGACAGCACCAGCATTTCAGTTTACTATAATTCCCTGTGTCCACGGACCCCTGAATCTGCTGCCTTTATCTAAGGGGGAACATTAACTACCAAAAGCTAAACTGAACAAGTGAGTTTTCAGCCTAGATTTGAAGATTGAGACTGTGTCTGAGTCCCGAACAGTTTCTGGAAGATCATTCCAGAGTTTGGGGGCTTTATAAGAAAAGCTCTTCCCCCAGCTGCAGCTTTATGAATTCTAGGAGCTATTAATAAGCCAGCACTCTGTGATCTGAGTAGTCATGATGGTTCATAATAGGAAATAAGGTCTTGCAGGTACTCAGGAGCGAGCCCATGTAAAGAACAACCCTTCACGAAATTCACCTCTCAAATCTTGTTCATGGAAAAAAAATGACTAGATGTGTCGAAATCACCTAATAATATGTACAAGAGTCCAGCATGGTGGAAGGTAGAGATACTTAAATCACAGAGCTGAGGTGAGTTGAAAATCTTTATTTTTTTACATATTATTATTTGGCACTTAAAAAAGCTATTGTTTATTTAACTTTAGGAACCAGTGGCTCTTTAAGTTAATTCATTGTCTGGAGCCCTGCATTTTTTAGTCCCACAACAGGGAAATTCACCTCCACATTTAACCCATCTGGGCAGTGAAACACCACATACACACTAGTGAACATACACACACACACACACACACACACACTAGGGGACAGTGAGCACACTTTCCCAGACCAGTGTGACATACATAAGTATTTTCTATGGTCGTCTCAAAGAAATAAAGCAGATCTAAATATTGTATGAATGAAGGACCACTGATCTCTGAATTATTTTCCCTAATATGCCCTCAGGAGAATGCCAGATAAGCATTTCATTGTGAGAACTGATGAAAGAGAAGAGAAGCTGCTGAAAGAGTTCTGTGATATTGAACAGAGCTATATAAAAATTGGGAGATCTTGCCCTTCTCTTGTGGAAATCTTTTTCAGCCAAGATTAGGGTGAGATGACTCAGCCACAGAAGAGTTAATCCATATGTGTGACAGTACCTAAGCTATTTCTGATATTAAATTAATGCCGTGATAATTTTTGACCCCCCCAACCCACCCCACATTAAGCCTCCTAGCAGTTTCCTTTCCTTTCCTTTTAGACATCTTTTGGCAACACGTTTTTTACCACCTTTGAAATTTCCTGCCAGAATCCAACATACAAAGTATTTCAGATAGGACTAAATTCTTACCCTCACTCGACCCTTCTGTGAGCGATCAATCGTGATAGTGACGCCTCCAACCTTCACAGTCACAAGAGCCACAAAGGAGACTTCGATGTTGCCTCGGTTTTCGTTTTGTGCTTGAACCTCGAAAGACGGCAAACTGCTGTTGCTCTCACAGTTCTTGGTGATGACGTAGGTGCAAGTGCCCATGAAGTCAAAGTAGCGACCATCAAACGTCCGGTAGTGGGGGTCCCCCACGGCCCAGCATACTCCAGGCTTTTCTGGTGTAGGCTTCTTCACACAAGTTGGAGTAAAGTCCCTCATCTGGCACTCCTCATTAACACCACATGTGAAGTTATAACAGGTGACAGGTACTGGTGGGAGAAGGTGAAAGTTTGTTTTAAGGTCTAAATATAGCCATTCACCTTCTATTCCACTATTATTCCTGTCAGACTCTTTAAAACTACACACACTGCAGATTCATTCTGGATTCATACTGGGTTAAAATCACTTGACAATCAGACGTGGACGAGGTACACAAATCATGTGCTTGAGTTAAAGTAGATATACCCAAGATAAAATACTACTCCAGTAAAAGTACAAGTCCTTACTTTAGACGTCAACTTGAGTAAAAGTACAAAAGTATTTGCCTTCAAATGTATTAAGTATTTAAAATAAAAGTACTAAATGATTAATTATGGCTCTGATGTCCTGTTATCATTTTTATAACAAGACTCGCTTCATGAACTCATTTCAGGTGAAAGTCCTCCAGCGTCTCTCTTGGTAAACCAGTCTTTTAATAGAATGTCATTAATTAGTGACGCTGACGTTTATTAAAATGATAATAAGCACAAAACACTAAACAGTTTCCATCAGGGAGAACCGAGTGGCTCTGAAATCACTTTTACACACAAGCAAAGTTTCAGTTTAAGATTTATTTACAACTTAGTTCCAAGTTTAAGTTTAATAAAAACTGGCTTTAAACTCAGGATCACAAATAAGTTTTCCTTTACTGTATTGATCTGTAGGTCTCTGTTCATAATCATAAACGAACCAAAACTAATTTACTCTAAAATTAAAGTGTTTGTATGAATTCAGAAAAAAAGAAACATGCCAGTCACGACTGCATATGTGGACATAATTCTATACTGTGGTCTATTTACACAAAGTTTGGTTAGTTCCATCATTTAGGTAGACGTATGTGCTCCCAAATTTTTAGGCTGCTGCGCTGACATTGAACCGTGTGCTGCACTGGTTTGGTATCTTTGGTAAACTGCACAGACTGCAGATTCATACTGGATAAAAATCACTCCACAATTATTACTGTCAGACTGTAAAACTACACACTGCATATTCATACTGGATTAAAATCACTCCACAATTATTACCATCAGACTGTAAAACTACACACACTGCAGATTCATACTGGATAAAAATCACTCCACAATTATTACTGTCAGACTGTAAAACTACACACTGCAGATTCATACTGGATTAAAATCACTCCACAATTATTACTGTCAGACTGTAAAACTACACACACTTCAGATTCATACTGGATTAAAATCACTCCACAATTATTACCATCAGACTGTAAAACTACACACACTGCAGATTCATACTGGATAAAAATCACTCCACAATTATTACCATCAGACTGTAAAACTACACACACTGCAGATTCATACTGGATTAAAATCACTCCACAATTATTACTGTCAGACTGTAAAACTACACACACTGCAAATTCATACTGGATTAAAATCACTCCACAATTATTACTGTCAGACTGTAAAACTACACACACTGCAGATTCATACTGGATTAAAATCACTCCACAATTATTACTGTCAGACTGTAAAACTACACACACTGCAGATTCATACTGGATTAAAATCACTCCACAATTATTACTGTCAGACTGTAAAACTACACACACTTCAGATTCATACTGGATTAAAATCACTCCACAATTATTACCATCAGACTGTAAAACTACACACACTGCAGATTCATACTGGATAAAAATCACTCCACAATTATTACCATCAGACTGTAAAACTACACACACTGCAGATTCATACTGGATTAAAATCACTCCACAATTATTACTGTCAGACTGTAAAACTACACACACTGCAAATTCATACTGGATTAAAATCACTCCACAATTATTACTGTCAGACTGTAAAACTACACACACTGCAGAATCATCCGAGATTAAAATGACTCCACAATTATGTTTAAATCACATAACCTACACTTGAATAAGGACCTGAGTTGCTTTGGATTTATAACATTTGACAGCTCTTTTCACCTGATGTTAATGTCATATTTACAGTCAGAAAGGACATAAAAAGGGCACCTGTGCAGAGTGCTGCTGCTCCATACCCGTTCATCAGTGCTAGTCCCACTGTGTAGACACCAAAGGCTGCACTTGGATGGGTCACAGTGTGTCTTCCCACTCCTGACTGGTAAACCAGCTCAGCCCAGGAGTACTCGATGTTTTCCACTGCCCTCCAACGGATAGAACTAGATAGAGGCGCTCCATTAAATAACAGCCCAGCCACGTCTTTGCTCGGCACCACTAGAAGTGCTCGGTTGTCAAAGCCATCTTGCCCATCCAGAGCGTATGAGTAGCAGAAACGGTCAGTGGACTGCAGATTCATCATGAAAGAGTCGTACATTTTTGACCAAGACAGTTGAACCCCATTGAACAGAAAGAGAACCTGGATTCCCTTGTCTGCAGTGATACTGAGGGCGTCTGGGAAATAGACTCTGTATTCAGCTGACAGACCAGGAGTTAATGTGGCATTTATGGTTGACCTACTTGAACGTACTGATATTTGCGTTAGCTGCGATGCCTGGATGAAGACACTGTCATATTGGCTTTGGATGGACATCGGAGGCACCAGGTAGCTGGTGCCCCAGCTTGGCACAGGCAGCAGCTGTTCAAAGACATGGTTGCACTTTGAGAAGAACCAGGTGCAAGTGTGGCCTGAATACACGGCTACAGGAAGCTGCGACAGTATTCTTGTACCAGTCAAGTCTTGATCGCTCTGAAGCTGGACACTTTCGTAAGGTACCACATTGATGACTAGCTTACTGCCAGCCACATACAAGCTGTCCTGAAACTGAACGTCTCCTTGAAGGTAAACTTCCACCGTGTTACGCTGACCCCCATTAATGAACATGAACTGCATCTGCATGGAAGGAGGAGAAACCTTTGGAGTGAATATTAAGTACTCAACTCCCCATTCGCTCACAGGATAGACCACTGTAGTGTCCGTAGTGTAGAACTTGGCGTTCACTGAGGTGACACAGACATCCTGAGTAGCTTGGATGAGGATGGTATTGCTGGATCTCTGGCTGCCGTACACTTCCACTCCTCCTGGAAGTATTACAGTGACACCTTGGCCTGCGGTCAGCCGCTCATTTTGGAAGAAGCGGAGGTTTGGCACGCTTACTGTCAAGCTACAGTTGGAGTGAACTGAGGTGATCTGAAGCTGGAAGACAGGGCTGCCATAGTAGGCAATGTAGTTTTGCATGAATGCCGTGGCAAACTCTCGGCCTGCAGTGCGAGCATTGCTGCCAGCTGTATGGAGAGTAAGAGATATAGAGTGGGAGAGAAATAAAGTGAATGAAGGAGCTTCTTATAACCAAGACATTTACAGAGATTTTTTCAAATTTAACCTCTTGGCAACACTTTTCTTGATCCCTGCTATATAACATAGACATAACCATGACATAAACATGTCATGGCAGGTATCATACGCAGGGTTGGGATAGCTACTTAAAAATTAGTAGTTAGCCACTTTGTAGCTACTTTTCCAAAATTTCTAGCTATATTTACAGCCAAGATGATAAAACAGGCATAAAATGTTGAGGCTCCCAAGGTGGTTTTATTTTGTTGAAAGGACAGAATGGCACCCCTGCGCTAGGCCTACTAGTAAGGGCAAACATTTGTAGGTGCTACAGCTATTAGCTACATTTCATAAAACTGTAGCAGCTACAGCTATTAGCAACAAAAATTGGTAGTTAGCTACAAAAAGTAGCATGTTACGTAGTTACTCCCCCATCCCTGGTCATGATGCATTTTGTTTAACAATAACTGCATCACATTACCATTAGCTGCAGAAGAAATATATTTTCTGATATATTTTCTGAAAACATATTTTCACAATACTTTTGAAATAAGATTTTGACCTAGAAATGTATTTTGAAATCCATTCATGGTGGAGATGTGCATGATAGGTGAGGCAACATAATAAAGCTTTGATTGAGAAAAGGGGCATCATTGGATTGGTGCTAAATAAGACTTGTGGTGGTACTTTGGTGACCAGTAAGTACTTATAAGTTAAGGTTTTTGCGTTAAATAGTGCAAAGTGATCATATGTTCATTTTAAACATTGACCTCAATATACAACGATGGCCAATCAACAGTTCTCCTCATTCAGCTGTCCATGGCTGCTTGGCAATGATACCATATGCTAAAGGAACTAAATTTTTTGGTGAAATACTAATGTCTATTATATTATGAAAAACTGTGTATTTTATCATATTTAATGTTGCCTGCTGTTAAGCACACTTGAAACCTTGGGTTACTGTAGATTTATCCCAGCAAAAGAGGGTTTAACTCTGCTTTGAGTCTGCCTAAGTATACCCTTAGCCATGATAAAACAGTAACACACAGCCTCTCCTGGTATATCGCTTTAGTGAATCATTCTTATCAGGGTAAAACTCTAACCCATTACATTAGGCAAACTGTAAATTGTCAGTCTCATTCTAACTAACATTAAACTTGTGAAATTTGTTGAATTAAATGATTATGGATGTCACTGACAGGATCGACTGTAGGATTTTATGTGTCACAACAGCAGCATCATCACATACCTTCATAACGTTATGAAAATGGATCAAGACATACCACAAAAGAGGAACATCAAAAAACAACCCAGGAGAGGTACAGTCCACATTTTTTTGCTGCAAACAATAGCAAAAAAAATAAATGAATACATTTTATATATATATATATATATATATATATATATATATATATGTGTGTGTGTGTGTGTGTGAGTAGAGTCGTAGGTATGCATGTAAGTTCTTTAGTAAAGAAAAAAAGGCTCTATATAGAACCATGAACACCCAAAGAACCCTTTGCATATTTAAAGAATGCTTTGCATCGTAAAGCCTTCTTTAGATTGATGGTGAATGTTTTGTATACGGTTCTATACACCACCAAAAAGGGTTTTCCTGTAGTTACAAGCTTGACATTGTTACAATAGAAGAACCCTTTTTACTGCTATATAGAACCCTTTTCAAAAAGGTTCGATACAGAACCATATACAGCACATTCTCCATCAGTCTGAAGAGTGTTTTCATAATGCACAGAACCCTTTAAACATGCAAAGGGTTCTTTGAGTGTTCATGGTTCTATATAGAGCCTTTTTTTCTTTGCTAAAGGACCCTGAAAAAACATCTCTTTTAAGAGTGCGCTTTAGACATGAAGAGCCTGATTATACACTGAAGGAGTTGTGCTGAGATTTTAGATGATTCAAATGTTTTAATCAACAACAGAGATGCTTTGTTTCTGTTTGCTTACTTAATAAGAGCTGCATAACATTTTATTCAAGTAATACTGATTAATGCAGCTGAGTACATGCACTGATTTTTAACCGTGTCTAAAGCTCACTAAACTGTAGAAGCCCATTCCCAGCAGGTACAGCAGAAAAAAATGCCTATGATTTTTATAGCAGCAGTTGGTGAACATTTTAACTTAGTATTTTGAAATTACAACTTATTTGTTAAAGTATTGACCTCTGTCTAAAAGTAAGGATTTATTTTCTCAAAATATTGACTTGCAAATTTTTACAAAAGGAAACAAAATTATCTTTTGACTACATTGATTGTACTGACTTTAACTAACTGCCTTTAACTAACAAATGTACTGCACAAAAACTGCATTTTAGCAGAGGAAAACCGTTTAGGCTGAGCCAAAGAGAACTTTATTCTAATAAAACTCTAATAAATAGCAGTTAAAATGTTTAAAATTGACTCCATTAGTAATTTAATTTTATGTTGATGCAACAAAGTGTTTGTGTACTGACTCTACTCTGTTCAATTGAATAAAAATGTGTGATATAAAGGTCATCCAACAATTTATTGTGTTTTTATTGAGTTATTCTCTCAAAATATTGACTATATTAATGACTTATTATCTTGTATTAAAGACTTACTATGTCAAAATATTGACTCAGTATCTTAAGATACTGCTTTGCTATGCAAAAATAAAGACTCGTTATCTTAAAATATTAATAAGATTTGTCAAAATAGCTTAAAAGAACAGAAAAAAATGCCTCGTGGCAGCAGGAATGGGCTTCAACACTGAACAAAACACAGAACACAATATAAAGGAGCAAAGAAAGAGCAACAACACATAGATAAGCAGGAAATAAGTACTTAAATTCAAATGAATCATATTAACATATTAAATACTTTCAAAAAGCCACTAAATCAGTGGTCTGCACAGTTTGGTAACTGCCATCCTCAGAAATATCTACTGAACCTGGTAAGTCACAGATGTTTCAAATCAAGTGTGTTTAAGCACAGAAGTCACCAAACTGTGCTGGTGGTCCTCCAGCGCTGGAGCTGAAGAGCCCTGCACTACATGACCCTAAAGAACAGCATTAAAAATCACTTACCTTCAGAGAAAATTACAGAACCCCCTCAAACCTCGTTTAAAAATGAACATACTGGCTTGTCTGAACCAGCGGGAGCGTTTTGGGAGGGGCCGGACAGGAGCTGACCCGCAGATGAATAGAATTTCCGTCCTGAGACCTGTTTAAGAATAGGATTAAATGTCTTAAGTGTATATTCAGTTTCACACTATGTGAAGCATATGTACATATGACCAAAGGATAGAGAACAGAGGAATGTGAGTTAATGGTTGTGTCCACTAAAATAGATCACGTTCCCTCCATAAAATTGGATTAAAAATGATACATTTGTGTTGAATGTTGACTTGCGTCATCTTACAGTCCAGAAGGTGTATATTAACACTTGAGAGGATCAATGAAACAGAAAAGTGTTATACAGTGATAGGGTGTCACTCATAATCTCACTCATTTTGTTTGTCATATTAGGTCAGAAGCAGGCGACACCCATTTCCTCACTGTGTAGAGTTACATGTACCTCATCAGTGACACTCAGACACTCAGAAACTGTGAGATACTGACATATAACACCAGGTAAATTCAGTCGGTAAGACAGGAAAACACATTTTTTTCTTTTCTTCTAAAATTCTCATACGCACATACAGAAAGAGAGAAAGAGAGAAAATGATGCAAGAAAGAAAGAAAGAAAGAAAGAAAGAAGGAAAGAGGAAAATGAAGAAAAAAGAAAGAAAGAAAAAGAAAGTAAAAGAGTTGGAAAAAGGAACACGAAAGAAAGAAAGAAAGGAAGAAGAAAATAAAGAAAGAAAGAAAGAATGAAAGAGAAAATAAAGAACAAAAGAAAGAAAAAAGCAAGAAGAAAATAAAGAAAGAAAGAAAGAAAGAAAGAAAATGATGCAAATAAGAAAGAAAAAAGAAAGAAAGAAAGAAGCAAGAAGACAAGAAAGAAAGAAAGAAAGAAAGAAAGAAGAAAAGAAAGAAAGAAAGAAAGAAAGAAAGAAAGAAAGAAAGACAATGATGCAAGAAAGAAAGAAAAAAGAAGGAGTAACGAGGGGAGCGAGGAGGCGGATGCACGTGCTGAGATAAACGACTATTATTATGGGCAAATCCAGGATCATGGTCAAAACGCCCAGGTTCAGATGACCAACACGGATAGAACGATATGCAGACATGATGACGAATATAGGAAAACTACAACAGGAGCTGGAGGAACGAACACCAAACAAAACCAACAGCACATACATCAAACATCCAAACAAAGACCAGCAAACACAGGGGACAAGTACAGGGTGTAAATACAAACCAGGACAACGAGGGACAGGTGGAAACACAGGGGACAAGTACAGGGTGTAAATACAAACCAGGACAACGAGGGACAGGTGGAAACACAGGGGACAAGTACAGGGTGTAAATACAAACCAGGACAACGAGGGACAGGTGGAAACACAGGTGGAGACAATCAGGGGTGGAGCCATGAAACAAGAGGGCAGGACTGAAAACCAAAACAGAAGCACATGGACAGGACTGGGAGGGGCCATTCGTGACAGAAGGAAAGAAAGAAAGAAAGAAAGAAAGAAAGAAAGAAAGAAAGAAAGAAAGAAAGAAAGAAAAAGGAAAATACAGACAGACCTTTGGCTCATTCCTAAGGTGTGGATGGAGTTGAGGACAGGGATCTGAGAGGGCCAGTCAAGTTCTTCCACACCAAACTCACCCAGCCAGGCCTTTATGGAGCTGCTTTGTGCGCTGAGGCTCAGTCATGCTGGAACAGAAAAGGGCCTTCTCCAAACTGTTCCCACAAAGTTGGAATCATGCAATAGTCTGAAATGTCTTGATCTGCCGAAGCATTAAGATTTCCCTTCACTGGGACTAAACAAACCCCTGAAAATCAGCCCCATAGCATAGAGACAATAAAGTCTGTTAAATTGAACTGAACTGAATTGAAGAAGGAAAGAGAAAAAAAAACCCAAGAAAGTAAAGAAAGAAAACTTTAGTGTTAATATGTTTTAAATTGAACAATTCTTGAAGTTTCAGTGATCCTAAGACACATGCATTATAGTGCAGTAGTTTCAGGCAACTGCCACATACAGTATCATCCCCTACGCAATTTTACACCCAGAGCCATGATAACCTGATACTTCAGCCATTAGCACGTAGCTGAGGCACAGCAAAAACATCTCCTTATTTTTGTTTACTGAAGGTAAGATCAGTAAGAGCTATCTATGCATAAAGTGGGATGAAGTAAATAAAAGATGGTGAGACGTATTATTCAGTTATTGATCTTAAGACCTATTACACAGTAAATATTATGAATTATTCAGCACTATGAAACTTACTATACTGAGGCTTATTATTCAGTAACTGCAGGGACTTCAATGCCAACTGGCAGAGCTGTTCTTAAGTTATAGAAGTGTAATAAAACTTGGGGCCTGCCTGGGGGTCCTGAGCATTTAAGGCATTAAGTGGTCAATAATCACCATTTCATTGTGCAAAAATGTTAAAGCATGTCAGGCATCCAGCAAACTCCTGAATGAACTTCATTTCCTAGAGTCCAATGGGAGATCATGTGACTGTGCAGCCGCAATCAGAGCCAGATTTCAACACAAACTCCATTACCCAGGATTCTAGATAGATAGATAGATAGATAGATAGATAGATAGATAGATAGATAGATAGATAGATAGATAGATAGATAGATACTTTATTGATAGATACTTTATTGATGAAATTTAGCAATGGGAACTCACGTGAACTCTGACTCTTGTCTGCACTCCTATCAGTGCTTGCAATCCCTGGAATTCTCACTGGGTTCACCTGTTTAGACTGCCGTATGACTAATAGATTCAGTATATAAGCCCAGTCTTAGGTTAGTTGCGAGGTATTGTTTTCTTGAGTACTACTGAGTGTTATATCCTGACTGCCTTTGTTTCGTCTTTCTGACCCCTGCTTCGTTTACCTGTTTACAACTTTGTGCCTTCTCCCATTTTTGTACTTTTGCCTGTCTCTTTGGATCCGTGTTTTTGACTTTTTGGCCTGTTTCTCATTTATGATTTTGTCTTGCCCTTTCTGCTTTTGGAGATTAAACCTCTTGTCCATTTATCTGCCAGCGTCTGGACTCTGTTGCCATGTCACAAACCAGGAAAAACATACACTCATCGGCCACTTTGTGGCCGTTCAGTTGCTTGTTGACACAAATAGCTAATCAGCCAATCACATGGCTGTAACTCAATGCATTTAGGCATGTAGAGCTGGTCAAGACAACTTGCTGAAGTGCAGACCGAGCATCAGAATGGGGATGAAAGGTGATTTAAGTGACTTTGAATGTGGCGTGGTTGTTGGTGCCAGACGGGCTGGTCTGAGTATTTCAGAAACTGCTGATCTGCTGGGATTTTCCCACACATCCATTTACAGAGAATGGCCCAAAAAGAGGAAATGTCCAGTGAGCAGCAGTTGTGTGCATGAAAATGCCTTGTTGATGTGAGAGGTCAGAGGAGAATGGGCAGACTGGTTCCAGATGATAGAAAGACAACAGGAACTCAAATAACCAACCAAAATCTCTGAGGAACGTTTCCAACAACTTGATGAAAGTATGCCATGAAGAATTAAGGCAGGTCTGAAGACAAAAGGGGGTCCAACCTTTTACTAGCAAGGTGGACCTACTAAAGTGGCTGATAACTTAAAGGGATTTTCCACTTCTGGGTCATAAAAAATTAGGCAAGAAATGTAGCCCATTTTTTTATATTATGCTTATTTTTGATTTACAGTTATTTTAAGCAAATCTTCCAATGCAGTGGATGAACATTGGCAGAGAACGCCTTGGCAATGTTCACAGTACATAAAAAGGCTATAGAGAAAAAAATACCACGTGGTTTGTCCCTTTTGTCTGAATAGTTTGAATCATATGTCCCAGAAGGTTTTTTTGTTTTCTTTAAAAGTTCGACCCGATTGTAATTTTAACATTTTCTTGAAAACTTTGTCAATCAGCTCCCTTTTTCTGTCTTGTTCATGATTATTTTTAGTGTTGTGATGACAAAAGTTCACTCTTTACACTGACCTAAAAGGTCAGTTCCCTGGACAGAGATTAGGCGCGGTCCTGGATTATGCAGCATTGTGGATATGGAGCAATGGAGGTCCTTCATTTAAAGGAAAACGTAGCCCATTGTAAATTCTCTAGGGGTGGTTAAGCTTTTGCAGAAAAATGTATGTGCAACATGCGGTAATTCAATGAATCTGACAAAATGACAACAAACTCCTCAAGCAGGTTTTGTGGGTCATTTGTAATTTTTATTAATATTTTAATGTAAGTACAATCAGCCAAACCAGTTCTCAGATTGCTTGCTCTTTACAATGCATCCCAATTCATTCCCTTCGTAATACAGATCAGCATAACCTTCCAAATCACGTCCGGAACTTGTCTTTGGCGGAATTCGAAAATATTGGAAAACAGCTTATTTTCTGCGTTTAATCACTGGAATCACAACTTAAGCACTGGGAAAGTCTTTGAAATCACTCTTTAAAGCACTGGTTCACCAACCAAACCAAATATTTCTTACCTCAGGATTATTTCACGTACTGTAATATAATGAATTAGCAATACGTGTCGCTTTCTGGGTTTCACACCAATTCATTACGATCAATGTGATGTAAAATGGGGGCCTGTTAGAAAATTCAGCAAGTTTTAGAAAATCCAGCCTCGATGGGCTCGCATTCTGTAGCATACTGAAACTCGCGAAACGTTCCTGTAAGTACATGAGAATGAACCAATTCGGATGCGATTGTGCTTAGTTTCATAGCCCAGTTAACTAGCTCATTTAATTTTACAGC
Source organism: Pygocentrus nattereri (assembly GCF_015220715.1). NCBI lineage: Eukaryota > Metazoa > Chordata > Actinopteri > Characiformes > Serrasalmidae > Pygocentrus > Pygocentrus nattereri. Next base: position 17,866,026 of record NC_051227.1, read on the forward strand.
AAGAGTTTTCAATCAAATGCATTCGATATGTATGTGGAACCCAATGCAAACAGCACCAAATTTTATACATGAGCAAAGAAGCATGACCCGAAGTCCAATTGAGATTGACATATAAATAAAAAATACATATAATTACATCCAAAACACAGCATTGAAAAAGGCAAGAATGCAGCAATTAAATCTCTTACATTGTTTACATTTTCGTTTGGGGTGAGGGACAGGGGGGCGGAGGGGGGGGGGGGGTGAGTTGGGGGTGTCGAGAAGAAGTTTACAAACTTCAGCTCATTACTATAGAATACAGTGTTCTAACTCTGCTAAATGCTGGTAGAAAATAATAGTTTTAAAAAAAGTTCAGGATGACACTTTAGGTAAAGGATCCTAATACAGGACATCAAAACACATTGATAAGACAGTTTTATCAAGATGATGCATGAACATTCATAAACCTTAATGCAGACAATTACATGTTAACAAAGTTTAACATACTGTTACTACTATAAATTTTACAAAATGCCACAAGGCGACAGAACTAACTAACCTGTGGATGTCTTGGTAAGATTTATGGTAACTCTTTACTGAGGGGCAACATTCATATGACTACATGGCGCCTGCATAAGCCATTTATGATAACGGACCTACATAAACCTGCATAAATGTTCCAGCATCAGTTGTCATAAAGGTTTCTTTTGGCAATTATGATGACATGCAGGTGTTATAACAACTGATGTGCGTTGGAATAAGCTTCTACAAAGGTTTATGTCATGAAAGGCTTATATAGGCCTATGAATTCTCCCCTTGATTATACTCTTTAAAAAGATGTTTCTTCAAAGGTTCTTTAGTAAAAAAAAATGGTTCTATGTAGAACCACGAAAATGCAAAGAATCCTTTGCATGATTAAATGGTTCTTTGGATCATGAAAGGGTTCTAAAGATTGAAGGAGAATGTAAATGGCTCTATACGGGACCTTTTTGAAAAGGGTTGACCCAAAAGTGTTCTTCTACTGTTACAAGCTTGACATTGTCACAATAGAGAACTCTTGAGTGCTATATAGAACCATCTACAGCACATTCTCCATTAATCTGAAGAACACCTTCATGATGCAATGAACCCTTTAATCACATAAAAGGTTCTTTCAGTGTTCATGGTTCTATATAGAACCATTTTCTTTACTGAAGAACCCTTGAAGATACACCTTTTTGAAGTGTGTACAGTGTTGTGAACTGTTATATGTGTCTTATAAATGTGCTTTATGCCTTGAGTAAGCATCCTTCAAATGAAGTGTTACTGAAGAGTCTTTGGGGCTAAACGAGCAGGTGTTTTCTCTTCTAAGAGAACGCTATACTACAGAGAACCTCCATGATCTAATGGGACTGTACAGTCTATACAGGGGATACAGGCTACTTTCTACATGTTATAGTGCAGCCAAGTCCACGTAAAATGTAACGTATTCAATTACACATCAACCTGTGCCTCCTAACTCACTACTTTTCTCCACTACTGACATTTGTCAAAGGTATCGTGGTAACCAGGATAGAGGAGAGCTGGCTTAAAGGAGTTCTCCGATGTTTATAACATCATGTTTATAACCTGATTGCAATTTGCTGCACCTGTGGCACGATGGACGATTACCAAAGACAATCATTTCAATCAGTGCGTTTACATCCACTCAATGATCTGATCATAATCAGATTTCTCCAGTTATCTAATTATCTAAATGGTCATCGACCAAAGTAAAGTCTAAAAATCTGATTAAGAAATCTGAGAAAAAGAGGCTGAATTTGAGCTCAGTAATCAGATTTCTCAGCGCATGTGAGCTCTTACTCTGATTTCTTTCACATTTCTCAGTCTGTGCATGTGCAAAAAACGGATGGCGGTATCGGAAACAAGTGAGCAGCGTTGGTGCAAGACGCAGCAAAACACTTTAGGGTGTGACGCTGAAACCATGCTTGACAAAATGAAGGATTTAAATATTCTTCATCTTCTAGATGATATTTGTTCATATTTTCAGGTAAAGTGGTGGGATGTTATAAAAAAGCTGTTTATTGGCTGGTTGCAAAGCAGAAATCTGATTACTGTCTGACTTATGTAGACCTGGATTTTCCCCATTATCTAATTACTCAAATGTGTATAAATGCATTAATCAGATTACTGACAAAATCTGATTTTCTGCAGTTATCAGATTATTAAGTTCATGTAAACGCATTTAATACTTTTGCTGTACTTACAAAAGGACAGAAAACTGGTTGACTCGAGAAACACTTACAATAGAAGTCTATGGGCAGTTGGTTCAGCATCTGCCCATTGGCTTCTACTCTTGAACAAAGTTTCTGGCCTTTCCAAAGGAAAAGAGAAATTATCCGTGATAACCGGCCACGCCACAGTCGCAACAGACACAGATCACCTTGGAAAATGTTGGCATACTCCTTTAAGTCACCTATTTGCTTGGTTAGTTCGGCTGATGAAAAAGTGCTAGTCAGAAAAGGTAGCGATAGTAAATGGTTTTGGTCTGAGTTTCCCAGCTATGCTGCTATTTCAGGGGAAAGAGCACGGTTAAGGAATGTCAGTTGAGTCTTGCCACAAAGAAATGGTAAAGTTTTCTCCGGATAACCTCATCTTTCTCCATTTCGAAGGTGAGCAAGAGACCTCCTTTCCACTGCAGGCTAACATTTAGTGTTGCGTTTGTTTTATTTTCAAAGCAGGTTCTTCACAGCAAGGACACCGACATATCTCGCTATTGTGTGCTAGAATTGAAACAGACGACAACATAAACCTCCGCTATCAAACAAATTTGAACATTGCACGTCAAAAAAGTCGAGTTTTTCCCCCCGCGGTGAGTCTCCAAGCGTTCCACCTTGAAAAACTCCTTCGAAAAGAGGCTATTAGTCGATGACGGCTTTCAAACTACTGGATGACAACAGAGAGCCTAGCAAGTCCAACTAAACTACTCACTACCGAGTACTAGCAGACTACGTGGCACGTGTCCGAAAAAAATAAGAAGCTCATGGAGTCGAAGTCTACCTAAAGATACATTCAGTCGAGTTAACTGTGTCGTTGTCTTGTGCTGGTTTATACAACAGTCCGTTTTCATTCAGCCATGTTAGGAAATTGTATTTTTTTTTGTTTTTTTTTCTCTCTCTGTGTGAGCAGCACAAAGTCATCTTTAAAGTTCGATACTCCACACATCGCGTCGATACAAATTAACAATTAAAAACGTCTATTTTTAGTTACCTTCAATTATATACACGTTGTTGTCTAACTGTGACATTTTAAGTTCATCGAAAAGCAAAAAACAGGAACAACACAAGTACGTTTATAGCATCATACACCAAATTCAGCATGCTCTTCTTTAAGTTAATGGACTGTAGGTTACTCCGATTTTCTTTTCTTTTCTTTTTTTTCTAAGAAGCGGAACAATAAATAATGATAATTGATAAAAAATAACTTTAGCGCTGATCGATTAGGTGTGTGGTACGTTTGGAGCGATGATGGGATTATTTATTTACGTGAAAAATGAAATAGCAGAGTGAGAATCGGCTGAGAGAGGCTTCTCCCCACCCGCGGACCACTGGGCTATTCTTTCCCCCCCGTATGCGTTAACCCAGAGAACTTAAAAATGCAGTTAAGTGACCGTTTATACATTTCTGTGGATGAGTTTGTCCATTTTTGGAGCTACATTGGAGTTCCCTCACAGATTTTTTTGACATTGAATTAAAAATATATTATTTCCTCCTCACAGTTTCACATGGAATCAATTTCTTTCAAATGAAAACCGTTAAAAAAATGCTCTACGACATGTTAGACACCTATTTCACTTAAATACAGGGGGACGCTGAGTCTACTCCAGAAACTGAAGCTGTTTCAGCATTGTTTTCTGGATGATTGTATGAAGTGTAAGCCTTGCCATGGTTTCAGCATCCGTCTAAACAAAACAAAAGAATAGTAATTTTGGGGGATAAGAAACATACACGCATACGTAAGCTCCCCGATTCGCTGATTAGACTCCTCTCCTCGTTTTTGAGGGTGTTTTTGGGTTAGCGTTTTAGTGCAAACTCCCTATTTGCGTGCCGTGTTTGATTTTTCATTTTGAACATCGGTCATGGAAACGTACATACGGTATACGGGGAGGGGAGGGTTGCTATGGAAACCCCTGCTAGAAAACAGGACGTGAGCGGAGGGGTGTGGGTATACACAGATATATATATATTTTCCTTTAGTTCATTTGCTCAAAGAATTTGTAGGTGGGGTTCTCATAGCCGTGGTTCTGCATCTTACTGAGCTGCCTCTCTTCTGGGGTCAGCATGGGGTCAACCTGCAGAGAAAAATGAAAGAGAGAGAGAGAGAGAGAGAGAGAGAGAGAGAGAGAGAGAGTTATCTTGTCATATAGTTATTTCTCTTTTCATTGTTCCATCATTACAGCAAACTTGCACTTAATCATGTTTGTTGGAAAGACGTCTCAGTGCCTGAAGGTTTTTATATATATACACCGATCAGGCAGAACGTTATGACCACCTCCTTGTTTCTTCACTCATTGTCCATTTGATCAGCTCCACTTACTGTATAGCTGCACTTTGTAGTTCTACAGTTACAGACTTTAGTCCATCTGTTTCTCTGATACTTCGTTACCCCCTTTTACCCTGTTCTTCAGTGGTCAGGACCCCCATGGACCCTCACAGAGCAGGTACTATTTGGGTGGTGGATCATTCTCAGCACTGCAGTAACACTGACTTGGTGGTGGTGTTGTTGTTAGTGTGTGTTGTGCTGGTGCGAGTGGATCAGACACAGTTTTGCTGGAGTTTTTAAACACTGTGTCCACTCACTGTCCACTCTATTAGACACTCCCACCTTGTCCGTCCACCTTTTAGATGTAAAGTCAGAGACGACAGCTCATCTGCTGCTGCACAGTTTGTGTTGGTCATCCTCTAGTCCTTCATCAGTGGTCACAGGATGCTGTTGGCTGGATATTTTTGGTTGCTGGACAGTCCAGCAGTGACACTGAGGTGTTTAAAAACTACTGTGTCTGATCCATAAGCCTTTCTTCCTTATTTCTCTCCTTATACGGCTTATAAAACATCATCCATCCCTCTCTCCTTATAAGGCTGCAAGTTTCTCTATGATGAACCATTTCACACCAAACTGCACTGAATGAATGTTTACATCACAACACTTGACCTAAGTGGTGCATAACTTTTGGAAATTAGTGGACTTGCCCTTTAATCTGAAGCCTAGGCTTTTTAAAAATATGATTCACCAATGACCTTTTTTAATTTAACCCAAAACTAGGCTCAATCCATGTTTTCTACAAATGCTCATTTACAGAAAACCTGTGAAGTTTGTAATTTGTAAATTGTAATTAAATGAATAATTACTGTTATTACTCACAGTAATAACTTAAACATTGCAGCATAATCTAGACACCAAAAAGGGTTTTCTATACATTTTATTCAATGTTATAAGATGTTTTATTAACAAGAAGAAGTTATTCAATGACAAATAATCTAATCTACTTTAATTACCTGCTTAGAACAATTGTTAAGTAATCTGTCTTAATCTTTGACCAATCATTTTTGAAATATGAGACATTTTGGACATTTATTTAATTATATCATCTTTTTTAGTCATTTTAGAACATATGTATCATTCTGCACCCATCTAACATTTCGTAAAGTTTTCTTTTCACAGCTTTTAACCCAGGACTCACACATTAGACTCATTTTATACATTTAAGTGCTTTTATATTTCTACAAACAGTGGACGGTAGTGCAGTAAAGTGAGCTGTTTCTCACCTCTACGATTCCGTGGCTGATGGTGCCGTACGGTTTGCGACGCACCAGCAGCAGACTGATGACCATCACCATTGCAATCGCCACGGCAACCACCAGCAGCCCCACCATCGCGCCGCGGTTAAACGTCTCCAGAACGTCCGGCTGCTGAGGAAGGAGAGAGGGACGGATGATGATGGATGGGTAGGTGGATGGAGCGATGAGTAGATTGTTAGTACTTTGGTGTCTCACTCAGCTCCTCTGAACATATGTCTGTCTGGTCCTCTGTCTACTATAGCACTGTCTATTTATAAGTGCTGACCCACCTGCTCTCAGCACCAGGAGAGAACATCTGTTAAAGAAATAGTCAGATCATAGACCATAATATACTCCATACGCTTACCAGCTCATCTCTCTGGATTCCTGAGGATTTGTAGACCACCTGTTTCAGCTCCACTGAGGTGTTGATCTGAAGAGCAGAGAGACAAATTTAACAACAACAATAATAATAATGCTTTATTCTGTCTTCTTGTCTCTGCATTTTCTTTCCATTTTATTTCTATTTTTACACATTTCAAAAACACCACAAGTGTGAAATTGTATTGGCTGAACAGAAAGGCTCCAAAATCTCATTATATTAACTTTAAGTTAATCATATTTTTTTAATCTCTTGAAACGTTATTTCAGAAAAGGTTTGTTCCATCCGTGCTGATTTATTTTGTTTTCTTTTACACTCCTCTAAGTTCTTGGTATTAAAAGGAAATACCACAGATTTTTCTACATTTCTTGCATAATTCAGTTCTTGAGATGTAAACTGGGTCTGCTGACTCCGCTCTGTCATTTTACGTGGCCGACCACTTCGTGGCTGATTTGCTGTCGTTCCCAATTGCTTCCACTTTGTTATAACATCACTGACAGTTGACTATGGAATATTTAGTAGTGAGGAAATTTCACGACTGGACTTGTTACACAGGTGGCGTCTGATCACGGTACCACGCTGGAATTCACTGAGCTCCTGAGAGCGACCCATTCTTTCACTAATGTTTGTAGAAGCAGTCTGCAGGCCTAGGGGCTTGGTTTGAATGGGTGAGTGTATACGTTTAGCAATATAGTGTATCAAACCATGTATTTTTTGAGGACTTAGTGTAGTAACTTCCTATGAAGGAGCTTTTAGAGCCGTTAATGTCTGGCTCCTATCACCACCACTGTGAACAGTTCAGACTCAGTCAGTTTCTCTAGAACAGAACATTTCATACCAAACCACTCTTAATAAGTCTGTTTACATCTCAACCATTTAATCATGTCAATTTTAAGTGTGTGTGCCGTACGACTTGCAAAGTACTCAGTAATTATTTTGTGTAAAATGATAGTAACTAATTTACAGTGAAATGACTCACAGGTTCTAGACATTAAGCTGATAAAAGACAGTAAAATATCTAATCCTTTAATAATTATTCGGAGAACCAAGGTTCTACAAACCAACTCACACCAAATTTCACTGTAATGTTACAAACAGGGAAGTACATTTGAAAAATTCTCTGAGCAGCTGGTGGTTATATGGGGTAAAATGGTGGTATAAAGACACTTGAACTGTCTTATATAATGTCTACCTTTCTATTATCTAGAACCAGACTGAGTCCGGACTGTAAAAGAAAGCAATTCTTGTTCTAGTTTAACTGGGTGTTTATGATATAGATTTTTATGACTTACTTTCCTGCTTGTGACATTACAGTGACATTTAGTGATGTTTATTTGTACTACCTTGTTACTACAATAATAATTAAGACATTATGAGATTCTTTTACTCTGTCCTTTAACACCTTAGTAGCTGGAACCTGTTACAATCATGTTACCCAACACAATTACACAGTACTTTGTACCTCACTGCCCAGAGTCAATGCCCACAATGTTAGGGAACGCAAATTAGAGTGTTACCACTTTCACAAACACACAAATATTCATATTTGTACATAAAATCCTACTTTATTCCTGTGTCTTATTTTGCCCACCGAGATCCACTTATAACATTTGTGTGATTTTATAATTAATCATAATGAACTTTTGGTAACATGTCATGGAATTTCATGTTTGTAAGCATCTATAAATGCATTTATGACATGTTATAAAGCATTCATAAGACATTATAAACATGGTTATAAATCTTTATAAAAATGAATTACACTGCATTACACTTTATAGCCATGTTTATTATACATTATGAATTCTTAATAATTAATAAATAGTGTTAATAACATGTTATACCATCAGTACCAAGGTTTATTTACGGGATTTCCAGTATTATATTTCTTGCTGTTGGTGCTGTTAGGGCCCTTCGGGGCTTCAATCCTGAATATTCAGATTCACTGCGCTTTTCTTAACCAGCGCTCTCACTTTAAATGTTACTTTACATCACAGCAAATCAAGAACCCAATAGCCCCTCCCTTGAATCCCCTCTGACATCACACTGAGCATGAAGTCACTGTGGAGTGAAGGCCTGGAGAGGGAGAGGTGAGAGAGTTGAGTTGTAATTTGTTCCCTCACTGGTTCTAACGTCAAGCGCTAGAACCCTTCACTCTGTAACACTACACTACACTGCAGTACAGTAATGCTTATTTCTGCTAGTGTTCTTTTGGATATGCAGCTTTAAGTTAGTGCCAGGCTAACGGTGGTGTACATTAACAGTGGTGTACATTGACTTTCCCACATTGGGTAAAACACTGATGGCAGCACTAGTTTAAACTCTGACATTTGAAGCCTGTGATGTGATTTACTGTGTGTGTTTTAGTGTTTCAGTAAATCCTTCACTAAATACATCAAATCAAAGCCTCACTCTTAACACTGGAGGAGGCTTTAGCACAGTACACTTCACTTTACTTAGAGTGGACAACTTATGAGCTCTTATAATTTGTGATGAACTGCACTGATGACAATTCATAATGCATAATAAGCAAGGCTATAATGCATGATGTATTTTTCTAAGTATTTATAACCATGGCTATGATGCCTTATGAATGCATTATAACATGTTATGAATGTGTTTATAGTTGCTTACAAACATAACATTCATAGAAAGTGTTACCGCATTTTTTCATGATCATCTTCCAACCTGTGTGTCTTTAAGACTGATATATGTAAATGATCTCTTTTCCAAATGGCTGCTCAGAAAGCAGTCCAGGCTGACATGAGTGGGTGGAGCTTAACTGCCGTAGGCTGATTAAGTATGTAAATGTTACAGTTTGTATTGAAGGAACGTATTGCTGTGCAATGTGTTTAGTGCTGTGTTATATGTTTATATATATAGAATTGTGGTTTGGACTCTTCTGTATCAAATCACGATAAATTCAGTACATTTGTTGACCTCAGTTTCTATATTTGGACTGTATGGCCTTATGTTTTGGTAATAGTGTTTACACACTACTGAAAAAAAAGTGACCACAATCAGATTTCAATGCTACTGTATTCACAATTTTAGAATATCATTAAATCCTTTACCAGCTAAAAAGGATCAACATTCTGAAAAAAGGGTGCAAATTTACTAATAATAGGGAAAATCGATACTAATTCTTTAGACACATTAATATAATGTTGAATAGACTGGGAGGGTTCAAAATAACAGATAATGACATAAAAGAGGAAAGAAATGATGTGGTCTATTTTTTGTAATACTCTTATTTTCAACTGATTTTAACCCAGCAGTGCCCTCTAGTGTTAAATGACATATACTGCCTCACTGCACAGGTGTAGCACTATAAACATAACTACAATTTTTTTATACAGTGTTTTATTTACATTCATCTCAATATATATTAAATCGAACTAAGGTTATCCCTAAACCTTCAACCTAACTCTCTGATGTTAATCTTAATGGGACACTTAAGCCAAAGTGAGGTTGGGATAGTGTAGTGGGTAACACCTTTGCCTTCTACGCTGTAGACTGGGGTTCAAACCCCTGCCTGGGTAAGCACCCTACACTATACCAATAAGAGTCCTTGGGCAAGACTCCTAACACCACCTTCGCCTACCTGTGTAAAACAATCAAATTGTAAGTCGCTCTGGATAAGAGCGTCAGCAAAATGCCGTAAATGTAAATATTAAACCATCGCTATGTCTGTAGGGTGAGGTTTTCACACTGGAATAACACCCGGTGACGTTTGTTTAAGGTGGGAGGAACTTCTGAAAAACTTCTGTGGCTGCTTTTTGGGTGGATTTTGTGGGCTGTTCGATTTTATTCCTGCTAGCTGGTAAATGCAGAAAGAAGGCATATAGCTAACGTTATTGCTAGGAAGCTAAATATCCTAGTGCAGCTGTGCAACTGCAGTAACTGTCTTCACATCATCATTACAGTGTAGCGAATGGATTACTCGAATGACAGAAAGGACTTGTCAGAGAAGGAGGTCAACAAGCTAAAAGATAAAGTGAGAAGCTTACTGGCCATCTAGATGCGTTACCTCAGTTCAGCTTCTTTTTTCTCACTGAAAGGGTAAAAAAGTGTCTCTGGCTTTCATTTTGGGCCGAATAAACACAGAATCCCTGTTTACTTTATGATTTTGTGTGACGACTGAGAAATAAGTTACTCCTTTGCTACTTTGCTTGCATTTATTAGCCTATATCTCAGTTGTTAGGCTATCAGTCCTGACTGATTAACACCACAGAGATTCCCATGAGTTGTGTGATGCACTTGCATTATGCATGCTGGGTATTGTAGTGAGAGAACGCTGATAAACTAAAACATGAAAACAATATAAAATTGTGAATTTTCTTTCCCTAATGAGGCCAAGCGATGTGACGCTGCTCTGAAGAATACTACATACCACAGATTAAAGTCTAGATATAGGCCATAACCCTCTTGTCCTGAAACTAAGACTTAAACCCTCTAATCCTAAAGTTAAAGAGGACCTCCACCAATTTTCCAAAAATTATACCTAACTAATGTTTAAGATGTAAACAAAGTGATTCAGAGTGGTTTGCTGTGAAATGCTCTGTTCTAGAAAGACTTGCCTAGTCAGCATTTTTCAGAGTGGTGGTGACAGGAACCAGACGTCTGAAGAGTTTAATACCGTTAGTGTCACGATTGGCTTCTCCCAGTTCTGTCCTTGTGTTCATGTTTGTGTTTTGGTCTAGTCCACATGTTTTCTGTTTTGATCCCCAGTCTGGCCCCTTGTTTTGTGACTCCGCCCCGATTGTTCCCACCCATGTTTCCGCCTGTCCCTCATTAACCCTGTTTGTTTTTAAGCCCTGTGTTTGCCCCTTGTGTTCGCTGGTCTTAGTATGTGCTGTTTGATTGTTTTGGATGTACTGGATGTATTGTTTGTGTTTGATGTATGGTTTTTGATTTTCCGGCCCCCGTTGTTTGTGTAACCTGTGTGTTTTCGTAATACCTGACTCTCCGTATTGGCCATTTGAACCTGGACTGTTCTGACTACGACCTTGGATTTGCCCAAAATAAAGCTCGCTTATCTCAGAGTATGCGTCCGCCTCATCGCTCCACGTTACACTTAGAATATGCGTCCTGATTTCTGAGACAGTTTTGTGATAGTTTTATGATAACGTTTTGGGTTTAAATGTATTTGAATCCATTTATTTTAATCAATTCAGGGTGGAGGCATATATGCAGCACGTTGTGAGGTGAAATAATCCCCAAAGAAAACTTATTTTTTTCAGACTTATGACCATGTCAACTTCAACATTCCATATAAAAACTCTGAAAACACGTGGGTTCACTGGTGGTTCTGGGTAGTAAATAAAATGGTTATATTGTGTTGTAGACATGGTGACCCCTGGTTCCCATCAGCACCACTGTAAAGAAATGTCTGTAAGTTTCACTACAATTAGCAATTTCAAGTCATCTAGAGGACTGAATTATTTGAAAGGTTGAAAATTTGGTGGAATTCCCTTTTAAGCTCAACCCAAAACGTAGGCCACTGAGTATCTGTGGAAAATCTGTAGAGGAGCACTACAAGAAAATGTGATGACTAATCACAAACGTTGGTCCAGCAGAGTTATGCCGCACAGTGTACATTTACCTTCTCCTCATATTCGTAGGTGGGACCTCTCTCAGAAGTGGTGTAATCATACTCGTCCACAGACACTGTGGGCAGAGAATAAAGTCGTATGAAATACAGTATGGAAAACAAAACGTTTGAAAAAGGCAGGCACAGCACAGGGCGTCGAACCGTACCTTTCTTATTGCTCGGCTGTGGGTCTTGATTAGGGAAGAGAAACAGAAAGACCAAATAAAGGCAGGGAAAAAGAAGAAGGAAGAAGGAAACATTGAACAGAAAGAGAAGAAGGAAGAAGGAAATAAAGAGAAAGAGAAGAAGGAAAAAGGAAACAGCAGATAAAGACAAAGGCACAGATATTAGGTTTGCAACACTATTGACTGTATCGAGAGACTAAATAATGCATCAGGAAGAGACACCCATAAAGAAGACAGTGAGTTCAAAGCACTGCCTTTATATTGTACATGTCAGCCTGGAGAATTAAAGCCACAGCTCTGAAATCAATCTCCATTTGGCGGAAAAAGAGCGTGACTCAGCACAAGTCAGTGTTTTTGTCTAGCAAACTTTTATGACCGTTTATTATGACACATCTGTGATAACAAAACCTTATATCTCAGAAATGGTAGCCAGTAATAGAAACAAATAACTTAGGAACTCTTCTCTTTTAAGGGTTACATGCACTACCAGTCACTATTCAGAGCTCATTGACATTGACAACATATAAATATACAGTTTATATGTGTGTGTTTGTCTGTGCGTGGGTATATATATATATATGTCCAAAGGGGAAACGGAAAAAAAAACTTCTGTGCTTTTAATGAAAATCAATGGAACCAGACTTCTTCCATGACATTTACACACAATGTAAAGGGAGACAGACATTTTACAGAATTTACCTACAATTTACAGAAAACCGCCATATTTAGGTTTTTTCCCTGTACGATGTGAGTTATTCTCAAATCAATAAAACATGGAATTTGAATTCAAAATTCACTTTTGCATTCAGAAGGGGCTGTGGCTTTCAGAGACTCGCGTGTGTGTGTGTGTGTACCCGTGTGGGGTGGGTAGGGTCGGTTCTGGAAGGCCCTCTCCTCTTCTTCTTCATCATCCTTCTCTTCCTCACTCTCGGCAGGCAGCAGCTCCTCCGTAGTGCGAGTCTCAGAGAATGAGGTTGTCATCAATTCACTGATATCCCCTCTCTCTGTCCGCAATAACTCCTCTACAGGGAGGGAGGGAGGGAGAGAGAGAGAGAGAGAGAGAGAGAGAGAGGGAGACAGAGAGAGAAAGAGAGAGAGGGAGGGAGAGAGAGATAGACAGAGAGAGAGAGATAGACAGAGAGAGAGAGAGAGACAGATAGAGAGAGAGAGCGAGAGAGAGAGTAAATATGGAGCAATAATATAACTGATATATCTGAAGGTATTCAGTTAATGTTCCTATATCATGTAAGCTCTTTAAGCTCTTTCAGACCAACATTAAAGCGTTGCTACTCTGCCAAAAACGAAAAGTCCCGACACAATTCAGGCTTCACGATGACTTTTATACCTTACTTTTCTCCGTTCAATCTTTCAGTGTAAGTCTATCTGAGATCATCACAGACACTGTTTCCAACATTCTTCCCCATTTCCATTTAAACATTTGTCAGAGCTGGTTTATGAGGAGCCTGGCCACTTCCTGTTTCCTCTCAAAAACAGAACCTGAAAACAGCAGAGGGCGCCGGCGAGTGTGTCCTCAATGAATGGGGGTGAAAGGAGCTAAACGGCTAAAACGAAAAGCTGAAATAGTTTTTAACTTTAAGTTTTAACTTTCTTTTAATTTTAGAAAGCAGAAGGATGTATTTCACTAAAAAAGCAAACGGGTTTCGGGCAGCCGCACGCTAGCATTACTGTTAGTTGGTGAGCAGAGCAGCTCACTGGCTCTTCGCTCTCACTGACGTAATGAACATAAATGAGACGCCCTTTTAAACTCCTATAACTCGATTTTAAAAGCGTTTCAAAATGTAACAGCAGTGGTAAATTGTTTTGTGCTGATCTGTGTTAAAGAAATGTTTGTATTCTTTTATGATAAAAATGTTTAAGCATTTATAAAGTTTGATTTTACTCAAACGCTCCATATTAACCCATTCATATTGGACTCAGGAGCGCCCTCTAGTGCTTGCGGAACCATTAAGACATTATACAGTGGTAATTCTTCTTAAATCTGTATTACACAAATAGCCACTCGCAGCGAAAGGCACAACACTCACCCTAAGCTAGATTAGCAACAGTGAGCTGATCAGCTAGCCGTGCCATCTTTGCTGTGCTTTGTTAAGATGTCTGAATAACCGAATAACTGCTTTGTTGGGCTATAAATTGGTTATACATTTTTTACTACAGCCTGTAAACAGCTCTGAATTATGCAGAGGGGAAATGGAGAGCCCAAGTCAAAGGGTCTTGACTTAGGCATGCATTTAGCATGATGCTAACTGATGCTATTAAGCTTCATAGCTTTATTAACAGCCTTATAAATCCAGTGCAAAAATAAAGAAGCAAAATTCAGACACCAAACATGTCTTAGCTGGGTGACTGCATTTGTTGAGGGGGGGACTGATTTTTCTGTCTGACTTAAAGAGAAAGAGTAGCGAGTCGTACGGATCTCATCATGGAGCTCCTCAGCCAGGGTGGGGACTTTATACAGCAGAGCCAAACTCTGGTTCATCCTCTCCTCGATCACGTGAAGGTGAGTGTACACCTGCAAGCACAAAACACTTCTCATTACTCCAATTAGCGGGATACCACACTCCCCTGCTTTCGTTACTACCTGTACTGCAAGTTTGAGGTAACTAGAAAAGCCAAGCAGTCGGAACAAAATCCTTTTACTGTCTGGACCTGAACTATCCACCTCTGGCAAGACCATAAATGTAGTTATCTGCTCTGTGGCAAAGCTAATAGTGTAATTAGTCATGTTTCTAAGTGTACTTTAACTATAAAAGCATGACAGGTCAGAACAGCGGTCAGTAAACGTTGCTTTATCCTGTATTACTGACCTGAAATATGCCATTCGCTTGTGGTTTTCCTTCAGTATTAGTGTCAACCATAAATCAATATCATGTTTAACTTCCACCTCCCACCACTCCCACCTATCACACTGCAAAAAACAAGGTCGTAGCGAGTGTAAACATCTTAAATGTCGTCAATCCATCCACTATTTCTCATTATGGTACTGTTGTCAGAATATCGTTCTAGTTCCAGACATTTTTACTTGTTTTTAAGCAGTTTTATTTTATTATATATGAGTGCCTTGTTCCATTGAATAATAAGTTCAATTATCTTCATTATTTCTCAAAACAAGTAAACTAATTTACCACCTTCACTGGATAAAATACTTAAAATAATTAAAGATGTTACACAAACAGGAGGAATAATCTTATAATATTCTTACGACAGTCTCATAATGAGAAACAATAGATATACTGACTACATTTAAGATGTTTACACTTGCTAAGACAGTGTACAGTTGCAGCTGGTCTGCGCTTACATAAAATGAATAGATAGACAGAAAATGACAGGCTGGTGGACGAATCATGGAAAGCGCAGGTCACCTGGAACTTCATCTGTTCGGCCTTCTGAGGGTCCGCAGACTCGATGTGCTGATAGTGACGCAGTGTGTGTCGCCGGTCCTTCTGCTCCGCAGCCAGATAACGCTTCAGCGCCTGCAGCACACGCTCCGGCTGAGAGAGAGAGAGAGAGGGGGGGGGGTCAGGATTGTCTCAGTGTAAACAATTTCATCATGAATTTGAATTTATTACACTGTGTCTTTGTCTCAGCTCATTTCCTTTTAGTATCTGATATAATAGTAACTTCCACTATTTATTTATTTATTTAATTATTGGTTCATCCATTCATTCAAGTGCATCAGAAGATAACTGAGTGTTATTATTATTATTATTATTATTACTTGTAGTAGACTATATTATTATTATTACTTTTATTTTGATTTGTTATTATTATAGAATACAAACAACACTTGAGGACAATAAAAAGCATAAAATTAGTACTTTAATGAAGGGCCTTTAACATTGCATAAAAAATAACATTCAAATTTAACTGAAAAAGACAAGAAAAGACTTTGTTGTTATTTGTTGTATCTTACAGATTATGTATCAATGTATTTCTTGTGTCTCCAAATTGGTGACTTTACAGGAGAGGAAATGTTCTTAACTTTTAATGCAAATTAATGTAAAAAGATCTTATTCAGAGCAATTTTTATTGGTCTGAAATTTTCACACAATGTAATGAACAGTGTCTGAGTTCAAATGATGCAGAAAACTAAAAATCGCAAAAATGATGATTTATTGTACAGGCGCTGTATCTGAGCCTCTGTATTTACGGTAATTCTGCGCTCCACCACCACCCCCCTCTCGTACCTGTGGGGGGTCACTCTGCACTGCGCTGAGGTAACTCTCCAGAGCCAGTCTGCGGTTGTTGTTCAGAGTAGCCACAACACGGGCCAGATGAGTCTCCACCAACCGCTGCCTCTCACCAGCGACCTGCTCCTCCAGAGTCTGCAGCACCGCCTGGAAATGCTGAGAGAGAGAGAGAGAGAGAGAGAGAGAGAGAGAGAGAGAGAGACTGAGTTTAATATGAAAAGTTTCACCAACTTGACAAATGTCTTCAAAATGTGCTCAGGCTCAGAAAACATGGACCAAAGAAACATTTCCATTTAGGACATTATGGAGTTAAAAAATAACATTAGTCATATTAATTAATGAATAATTCGTAGTTATTGGTCTTAAGTTTTGTAATGGAACAATAGGCCTAAAGTTTAAGGTGCTAAGTATTCATGTATGTTAATGGTTGTCTTACCTCGTTGAGTGCCTGGCGGTCAGATTTTGGGAGGTTCTTGGACTGGTTGTCTGCTTCCGCCCACTCCTTCATGATCTGATACACACACATAGTCATATGACCTCTTTTGACACGTAATTGGGTATATTATGTAATATATATATAAAAAAATTCCAAATAAGCTATACAGCATTTAGAGTTACTATGGGGTAAAAAAAGCATCAAATGATGGTGTCTGTTCTGTTCAATTACATTGATTTTGAAATGTTAGAATGCTCAATTATAATGAATACACATTTTGACCAAAATACAATTTTCTATTTTTAAGTCATTTATTTATTTTTAGATTTGTACCTGATTTTCTCCCCAAATTAGTCATCTCCAATTCCACTTGCTAGTTAGGACCCAATCACACAATACTATCAATGCTAGGAGGGTGAAGGTTAGCACAGGCTTCCTCCTAGAGGTGTGAAACCAGCTACCGCTTCTTTTTAGAACTGCAGCTCACGCAACATCACTGGACAGCTGAATGTGCTCGGAGGAAAATGCCAACTGCCAGATCTGTTACAACAACTAAACACCCCCTTTAGTGTGACCCATTTTCAATGTTTACCAAAAGAAAAAGTGATGTGATTTATCGTTATTTCAGCCCCAGGTTTCTTGTCTGTGAAGGACATATAACACATTTTCAGCATCTTCACTCTATATACCCCCTACACATTTATATTACACATGTGGTGTTGGGTGAACCTGCGGGGAATAAAAGTGTGGCGGTGCTGTGTCCACACTACATGGCCTGCTGTTAGTGTGTGTGTGTGTGTGTGTGTGTTGTTTTCAAAAAATGTGCAGAAATTCCAAAGATGATTGCATATTCTTCTCTTCACAATCCAAATAATCCCAAACCCATTCAGTGGTGTGGAGGTCTGGACTCTGGGGCGGTCAGTTCATTGTTCAGCTTATTGGTTTGATGTGTTCGTCTCCTTTTCTCAGTGAGGTTCTTCTTCAACAGTTAGACATCCTTTCAGTCCCATAGCGCCGAGTCGTCTTCTCACAGTGGAAGGATGGACAGAAACACCTGTGGATGTTTTCAGATCTGAAGCAGCTGATTTTCTCCTCTCTCTCAAAGATGAATGCTGCTTATCTGCCGGGGACATTTTTGATGTCTACCAGGTTTTCCAGGTGGCTGTTAGGGGTCTCATTTTCACTATAACTTTTTTTTTTTAATTCCAGTTTTTTCACTCATTTTTCTTCAAAGTTATGCATGTGGAATATATGATCTCTCTTAAGAAACATCCTGAAAAGTGGATAACTTGTACTTAATGGTTGTTTTGACTGGAAAATGAAATAAATGAAGGGTGGTCTCTGGCTTTTGCATAGTACCATATATTTCCATTACTGTGTAAATAGTTTGTCTGGACACATTTAGGTATATAATGTGGTTTTAAATAATTCTGTATTATATTAAGATTGCTAAAGTAAATCTAATTAAATTTGAGCACAAAATGATATATGAACTGTATTCAAATAGAGCAGTTCTGATATTGGAGATTTACACCCCTGTAAGGTACAGTAAGATGGTCCACCTCATTGATGCGCTTCATCCGCCGCTCCTCCAGGTCCATCTTGGCACGGAGGAAGTTGGCATGTTCGCTGTCATCACTGGGCATTTCAAAATAAACGTCCACTCCATCTGTAGGACGAGGAGTGGGCACTGACATTTAGAAAAGAGACAGAAAAAATAAGTCAGTACATCAGTTCATCAATCTGTCCATTAGTCTATGTAAAAAAAAAAAAAAGGAATAAAATAATGGAGAAACTAATTATGTAATCCCTCGAAGCAATTAAATTAATGTCTTTTTCTTCTTTTAATGTAAAACACTAAGTAATCAGGCTGCCTTAAATGTATTAATTCGCTGACCTTCTAATAATAAGTTAACAGCACAATAATCAATGTGGTGTATTCTGTTAAGCAACATTCACACAGTCCGATTGGTTGGGAAGCATATCTATCCATTTTTTTCACAATCACTGCATATTAATACTGAGGACCAGTTGCTAAGCAACTCCCTTTATGCTGCAGTTAACTGTTGAGTTTCTACTTCATCACATGCAGTCGTATAAACAGGTTTGGTCACCCCTGGTTTTGTTATAGTCTCTAGAAGTGAACACACTTAAATATATTACGCTGTTGTCGGAAGAAAACCTTGTATCTCCATTTTTGATGTTTTTCAGTTTTTGACAACCACATGTTGGCCCCGGTCCTGTAATATGTAATCTATATGTTGCGTGTAAATTTCATGATGAATGGACCAACAGAAATGACGCAATATTGCTTGGAAAAATCATATCATCATGTCATCATATCTTAATCAGCATGATACTGATTTTTCATTTCAAACCTAAACATTGAGCTGGAACTTCTTTTGAACCTGTGTGCGTGACGTTAACGCATAAAGATGTACAACATGGTGAGAAAACTCCCGACCCAATGCATCTGACTTTTAAATGATTATTTCATTCTTTTCAAGGCGGCTCATGGCAGCGCGCACTCACCTGCACACATATCCTCACTCAGTAAGGCTAATTCTTGCCATCTTTCAATTAAACAAAAAAAACCTTCACAGTGCGGCTTTTATTTATTGTTTGCATTTCAGTAAGTCCTTGCCTTATTTCACGTTAAAACATCAAATCATTTTTTAAGTGTGTAATATTAAATTTAGACCTCATGTAACTTTCACTAGTTTAACCAATCAGTCAAGTGTAACTAATTCATTACACAATCAATCAGTCAATCAATCAATCAATCAGTCAGTCAATCAATTAGTGAGTCATTTGTAAAATAAAGGAGGAGAAGGGAATAGGAACAGAGAGACACAGAGAGAAGGAGGAGGGGTCATCAGTATTACTCGGAGATCAATACAGATACAGTCTGCGCTGTACTCAGCGTTATTGAGTTTGAGATGGAGCTGAGACTGAGGATCTGCAAATGCACTGTCTGATCTATACTGCTCTGGGGGGGGTGGGGGGGGGCTTGTACATGTGTGACGGCCCACTCAGAATAAGATCCGGACATGAAGCATGAGCCCAGGGCTGTCATGCTAATGATGGACGGTACACGTGATGGATAACAACATAATATTACAGTCCTGCCTCTGCAGTGCTCCCTGGTTCAACTCTGCTATAGGCGCGAATGACGTGTCTTCATACCAAAGTACAATGACACGCCACAATATGAAAATCAGTCAACCAACGTTACCCTGATGATGACCTTCTTGTGCCCAGAGCAATGTAGAGAGATGGCTCTGCCCGTGCCGCACTCATATATATGAAACCATAGTCTAGAGTCTAGAGG
Source organism: Pygocentrus nattereri (assembly GCF_015220715.1). Classification (NCBI taxonomy): domain Eukaryota; kingdom Metazoa; phylum Chordata; class Actinopteri; order Characiformes; family Serrasalmidae; genus Pygocentrus; species Pygocentrus nattereri. The sequence continues at coordinate 17,885,956 of NC_051227.1, forward strand.
GAGGTAGAACATCGGTGCTGTTTTGGATGTTTTTCCATACATATCGTCTCATTGCATTTAGTGTGTTATATAGAGCTCTACTTAGTTTTTATTGGTGATTCTTAGTGTGGTAGAGTGGACATGAAGTGGCGTGGAGGTTGCCGTGTTGGCATGTTTAGAAGATGTTTGAGCAGAAAGCTGGTTAAATGATTCCCTTTCCCTCATTCTTTATTGCACATGTTATCAAAAATACAAACAGCACTATAAAAGATCCTTCACCATGGTACATGCACACAACTATTTATTAAAAAATAAAAAAACCTCTTATGACTCTTCCCTGAATATTCTCACTTAATTTCATTTTCTACCTCAGGATGCATATCAGCAGCGAGACTAGCCGTCTTACTTGCAGCAGTTAGACCCCCCTACCTAGACTCGGCCTCTCCTTAAATACCTATAGCCCCTCCCAGTAGACTAAACCAAAACTAAATTCAGGTATTCATAAGGCAACAGTCACATTCCCGTTCACAGTACATACATACTCAGCATTAACTTCAAGTACATATATCTACCAATGTCATTCATGGCCAATGTTCAATATTAGCAATTAGTTCATTAAGAGCTGTGTTTTTCTTTTCCCAGGTTGATCTGTGTAGCCCCTGTCCCTGTGTCCCTCCCAGGCCCACAGACCTGCAAGAGGACTGAATGACCCACGCTGTCACTCTTTCCAGGAAACTGTCCAAGAACTGTCTCTTTACGCTAATTAAAATAAAAGGCTCAGTCATACCTTTGTCTCTTAGTTTTTGCTCATGGCTGTTGGTGATAAACTAGACCAGCCAGCATCATCACACTTAGTTATTGTATTTGTAGATATTGTAGTTTTAGCCTTTTACAGATAACTGGCCTGATATTAATAATGTTCAGTGTATGATTAGTCACCTAAATGAGAGATTAAGTGAGGATCATTGCACTTCTCCATATATCTGCTGATAAGTGCCATTACAGCTTGCAAAATGTAAGTATTTAGAGCCACTGCAGCCATTCCTGGATGAACGGTGAGGCAGTGTACAACATCAACCTGGTCACATCTCGGCCACCACCCTACTGCAAATGCTCTCAACAAATTTGTACAGCAGCCACAAGTACACTTGTAAAAAAGAAATGGCATCCTAATGGGCTAATACAAGTCTGTTTATCATAGCTTGATGTCAAACTGGGTGATACCTGAACAATGTTTAAAGAAATACACTTTAGTCAATCGGAATTCAGTAGATCTAAGAAATCGGGGCTCGGGTTATATCGAATATGGACCTGCTGAACAGACAATTAGAAGCTAGCTGTCACGATTTTAAGGAATGTTCTACCACTTGGACGCCTTTTTCTGGCATTATGTTAACTCTTTGGTGGCTTGAGTCAGTGGCTGTTAAGGCTCAAGACGCACTGCCTGATCAGAAACCCCTCCCCCCACTGAAGATGGGGATGGTGGTGTAGAAAAATCTTCAGTGTCTAAGTCGCAAAAGTAAGGTTTGATTCTGTCACTCCCCAGGTTTTCTGGTAGCTAACATACGCTAGCTCTAAAAACACAGCAGCCCAGCTCTCCTGATTACCCACACAGCCCCACCTCCAAACCCGAAGATCACTGCAGTGGTACTCCCAGTGTGCCCCTCCCATTTCCCCACTGTATTGTGCCTCATTAAAATGTGGTCTGGGCTAAAATACTCCTTATAAGGAGTAGAGTGGCATAGGAATAGGTCGAGTAGGTAAGGTAAACAGTCATATGGGTGCCCCTGTTAAATGTATATATATATATATATATATATATATATATATATATATGTATGTATTTATTTATTTATGTGTGTGTATGTGTGTGTGTATGTTTCTCTTTCTGATTTTCTCTGGCTGGCAACCTGTCTAGGATGTATCCTGCCTTCTGCCCAATGACAGACATGAAGCATGAGTCCAGGGCTGTCATGTCAATGATGGACGGTACACATGATGGAAAACATATTATTACACTTCCACCTCTGCAGTGCTCCCTGGTTCAACTCTGCTATAGGCGCGAATGACGTGTCTTCATACCAAAGTACAATGACACGCCACAGTATGAAAATCAGTCAACCAACATTATCCTGATGATGACCTTCTTGTGCCCAGAGCAATGTAGAGAGATGATGACAATGACAGCTGGGATAGGCCCCAGCACCAGGAGGAGAAGTGGCTTAGAAAATGTGTGTGTGTGTGTTTGTATATATATCCATCCATCCATCATCTTCCGCTTCTCCGGGGTTCGGGTCGTGGGGGCAGCATCCTAAGCAATGAGGCCCAGACCTCCCTTTCCCCAGCCACTTCCACTAGCTCCCTGGGGAGATTCCGAGGCGCTCCCAGGCCAGCTGGGCGATATAGTCACGCCAAGGGAGGCGTCCAGGAGGCATCCTAACAAGATGCCCGAACCACCTCAACTGGCTCCTCTCGACGTGGAGAAGCAGTGGCTCTACTCTGAGTCCCTCCCGGATGACCGAACCTCTCCCTATCCCTAAGGGAGAGTCCAGACACCCTGCGGAGGAAACTCATTTCGGCCATATATATATGAATGGATCAAAAGAAATGGCTCAAACCAGACTTCCACTGATTCACATTAAAAGAAAAGTTACTTCTCCTGAAAACTTACCATTTTGGAGATAAGTGGTTTTCTTCCCAACAACAGCAATATACAGTGGGTTGCAAAAGTATTCATACCCCTTGAACTTTTCCATATTTTGTCACATTACAACCACAAACATAAATATATTTCACTGGAATTTAATGTGAAAGACCAACACAAAGTGGTATACAATTGTGAAGTGGAAAGAAAATTATACATGAATCAAAACATTTTTTACAAATAAAAAACTAATAAGTGCGACGTGCAAAAGTATTCAGCCCCCTTTTCCCTGAGTGCAACCAATTGCATTCAGAAGTTGCCTGATGACTGCTAATGACTCAAAAGGGTCCACCTGTGTGTAATCTAATCTCAGTACAAATACAGCTGCTCCGTGACGGCCTCAGATGTTGGTTAAGAGAATATTGGGGAGCAAACAGCATCATGAAGTCCAAAGAACACACCAGACAGGTTAGGAATATGGTTTTGGAGAAGTTTAAAGCAGGCTTAGGTTATAAAAAGATTTCCCAAGCTTTGAACATCTCACGGAGCACTGTTCAATCCATCATCCGGAAATGGAAAGAGTATGGCACCACAGTAAACCTGCCAAGACAAGGCCGTCCACCTAAACTTACAGGCCGAACAAGGAGATCACTGATCAGAGAGGCAGCCAAGAGGCCCATGGTGACTCTGGATGAAATGCAGAGAGCCACAGCTCAGGTGGGGGAAACTGTCCACAGGACAACAATTAGTCGTGCACTACACAAATGTGGTCTTTATGGAAGAGTGGCAAGGAGAAAGCCATTGTTAAAAGAAAACCATAAGAAGTCCCGTTTGCAGTTTGCCAGAAGCCATGTTGAGGACACAGCAAACATGTGGAAGAAGGTGCTTTGGTCAGACGAGACCAAAATAGAACTTTTTGGCCACAATGCAAAACGCTATGCGTGGCGGAGAAATAACACTGCACATCACTCTGAAAACACCATCCCCACTGTCAAATATGGTGGTGGCAGCATCATGCTCTGGGGGTGCTTCTCTTCAGCAGGGACCGGGAAGTTGGTCAAAGTTGATGGGAAGATGGATGGAGCCAAATACAGGGCAATCTTGGAAGAAAACCTGTTGGAGTCAGCAAAAGATTTGAGACTGGGGCGGAGGTTCACCTTCCAGCAGGACAACGACCCTAAACATAAAGCCAGAGCTACAATGGAGTGGTTTAAAAAAAAGAATATTCATGTGTTAGAATGGCCCAGTCAGAGTCCAGACGTAAACCCAATTGAGAATTTGTGGCAAGATCTCAAAACTGCTGTTCACAAACGCTCTCCATCCAATCTGACTGAGCTTGAGCTGTTTTGCAAGGAGGAATGGGCAAGAATTTCAGTCACTAGATGTGCAAAGCTGGTGGAGACATACCCTAAAAGACTTGCAGCTGTAATTGCAGCAAAAGGTGGCTCCACAAAGTATTGACTCAGGGGGGCTGAATACTTTTGCACGTCGCACTTATTAGTTTTTTATTTGTAAAAAATGTTTTGATTCATGTATAATTTTCTTTCCACTTCACAATTGTATACCACTTTGTGTTGGTCTTTCACATTAAATTCCAGTGAAATATATTTATGTTTGTGGTTGTAATGTGACAAAATATGGAAAAGTTCAAGGGGTATGAATACTTTTGCAACCCACTGTATGTACTACAAACTCTAAAAGATGGTTCTCCAAGGGTTCTTTAGTAAGGAAAATGTATGATAATATGTTACACTCGTCAAATAAATAGAAATTTCAAAAATTTGTTCTAAAATGTGCAGTAAAATGCCATATGCAAATGTACACTCTGTAGAGGTTAACTCATTTTTATTTAGAAACACCCGAGAATGACCGGGAGTCCAAACTTCTAAGTATAAAATTAAAAATCTGGTTTTCATTTTGACCTCTTAGTTTAGTTCATGTGCCTTCATTAAACAGGTTTACAGTGGGGTCACTCACAGCTGTCCCCGCGAGTTTGGGGCTGTTGTGTTGCAGATTTTCCGGATTTGTCATAGTAGAAGTTGTCCAGGTAGTCCGATGCCTGATAGGGTCCGGAGTCGATGGAATACTCGTATTCCTCTGGGTCCTTCGCTGCTGTGGCCGTTGCTTCATCATCTTCCTCGTCCTCTTCCTCTTCCTCCTCTGCCTCAGCCTGCTCCTCCTCATTTGCTTCTTCTTCCTCTTCCTCCTCCACAGCCTCCTCTTCCTCCTCCATGTCGTCCTCCTCTATGTCTGTTTCGGGGGAGGGGCTGGGAGTGGGGGGCGTTATCTTCACACTGACGTAAGAAAGAGCACAAATTGAGCCAAGAACTTCATAAACATACAGGCGTTTGATGATTTAAATGTGCAGTTAGCACAACGCTAACCGGTGGGGTAAATGCATCCATTACATTATTTCCATGTACTTGACAGCCACATTGGTCTCATAGCTTCAGCGTTGTGGATGAGCAAAGTTTGCCTCTAGTTTGAGGTAAAGATGGGGAAACTATGTAAATCGGATTTGTGGTTTCCAAGAATGACTTTCCAATGAAAGTCTAAAAAGGTGTGATTCTCTTACCTTGTGGCCTCTTTCTCCCCTGACAGGGACACTAGAGGTGGAGTTGCTCCCTGAGCTGAGTCCACTCCCTCTGTTTCTCCACGACCACCTGCCCCACTTCGGCCTGGGCAGCACACATACTCCACTCCCCGGAAACGGTCGCCACATGGCAACAGCATCCCGTAACTATGCAACTCCAGACTGTCTGCTGTACAAGCCTGGAGAGAGAGAGAGAGAGGGAGAGAGAGAGAGAGAGAGAGAGAGAGAGAGAGAGAGAGAGAGAGAGAGAGAGAGAGAGAGACAGAGAGAGAGACAGAGATAAAAAGAGAGGGGGGGGTGGAAGAAGTCAGAGAGAATAAGAGAAAAAGGGGGGAGAGAAAGAGAAAGTCATAGGTAGGGAAAGAGACAAAGTCAGAGAAGGATACACAAAGACAGAATGAGAGGGAGAGAGACAGAAGGAAAGTGAGAAATTCAGAAGGTGAGAGAGAGAGAGAGACAGAGATAGAAAGAGAGAGGGGGGTGGAAGAAGTCAGAGAGAATAAGAGAAAAAGGGGGGAGAGAAATAGAAAGTCATGGATAGGGAAAGAGACAAAGTCAGAGAAGGATACACAAAGACAGAATGAGAGGGAGAGAGACAGAAGGAAAGTGAGAAATTCAGAAGGTGAGAGGTAGGGAGAAAGAGAGAGAAAGCCAGAGAGAAAAAGAAAGAGAGATGGAAGGAAAAGAGGTAAGAGGAAATCAGAGAGTGGTAGAAAAGAAGATACAGGGGGAGAAGAATGTCAGAGAGAGAGAGAGAGAAAGAAAGAGAGAGAGAGAGAGAGAGAGAGAGAGAGAGAGCAGAGAGAAATACAAGGAGATTGTGGAGAGAGACAGAAAGAAAGAGAAAGAGAGTCAAAAAAGTGAGAGAATAAGAAAGAAAGCAAGAAAGAGGGTGAGAGAGAGAGAGAGAGAGAGAGAGAGAGAGAGAGAGAGAGAGAGAGAGAGAGAGAGAGAAAGAAATAGGAAATCAAAAAGAGAGATAAGAATAGAACAGGGAGAAAAAGTTGGAGAGAGAGAGGGAGAGAGAGACATCAGAGAAAAATACAAAGAGAGTGAGAGAAGGAAAGAAAGGAATTTAGAGAGCAAAAGACAGATAACATCAGAGTTAGAGAGAAAGACAGAGAGAGACGGAGAGAAAGGGGGAGAGAGAAAGAGCAAGAGAGATAGACAGAAGGGGAGAGAAAGTCAGACAGAGAGTGAAAGACAGAAAGACACAGAGAGAGGAAGTCAGAGAGAGAGAGAGAGAGAAGGTGAAAGAAAGATAGAAGGGCAGAGAGAGAAAAACAAAAAGAGGAAGAGTGAGACAGAAGGAGAGAGAGAGAGAGAGAGAGAGAGAGAGAGAGAGACACGGAGAGAGAGAGAAACAGAGAGAGACAGAGAGAGAGAGGGAGAGAGCCGGAGAGAAAGAGGGAGAGAGAGGGAGAGAGAGAGATGGAGAGAATAGTCAAAGAGTCATGAATGTCACATGAGTGAGGGATGATGCTGTGCAGAGGCTGTAAAGGTTAAAGAGGTTCATTCTGTCTTTCTGAAGGTCTGAACTGTTGTATTGGATTCTGTTGATTTAAATGTTCCCTATAAACAAACATCACTTGACTTTGCCAGGTTAGAGGTTTAGCAGATTGCGGAATGTGGAGAGAGAGAAAAACAACACTGAAGCTGAACTTTTCCTGTACTTTTCTCCATGTTTATGGATAACAGTATGTCATACAGTGTTGAAAACCTCATCAACAAGTCTGTGTGACTTTACTTAACCACTCGAGGGGATCGGAACCCAGTTTGTGATGATTTAGGCCGATTTGGAATAAGCGTGAAATCGGGTAAATTTCATTTTTGGCCAAACCACCGCTTGTAAGAATGTTCCGCATTAAAACAAGTTTCCATTCCCTTTTTCTCTGACTGATTTTCCACATAAATGTGTCACAGACGAAGACTCCACTCCAGCTTTTTACTGAGTGTTTAAGAGCGGTGAAATTTTAATGAACCTCCTGTCTGACTATCTGTACTGCAGTCTGAGAAATTATCTCTAGTGGGCTGAAAGGAGCTGAACGGAGGAATATGGAGTGACCCCCTGTGGCCTCCACACAGCTCTCGTTAATAGGCTGGCCAAAAGTAGCACTGTTAAATCTAAAAAGCTTTTAAAACTCATGGTTGCAGTTCTTTACGCATCTGATTGGTTGTACAACTCACAAAAAACCCTGTTACATACACAATATACACACATAAACTCTAAAACAGTCCACAATGTAAGCTATGCAATAAATTAATTAAAACACGAAATCAAAATATTGTTTCCAGACATATTTAAATAATTTAATATTTAAAAGCAAACAGAAAACATAGTAACAGCAAACATAACTGTACTGCAGTGTATTCACCCTGGTATCAGATATATAGCTATGATAGATACATTTTGCATATATGTCAATATTTGATGCTTACATAAATATGCACGACATATACACTATATGGCCAATATTATGTCCTGAGCTTCACACCTATTTAAGTTTGTTGGACATCCTGTTCCAAAACCATGGACATAAATATTGAGTTGCCCCTCTTTGTGGCTACAACAGCCTCCACGCTTCTGGGAAGCTTTCCACAAGATTTTGGAGTGTGTCCATGGGAAACTTTGCCCATTCAGTCAAAAGAGCATTTCTGAGGTCAGGCACTGATATTGGATAAGAGGGTCTGGCTCACAGTTCATCCCAAAGGAGTTCAGTGGGGTTGAGGTCAGGGTTCTATGCAAGCCATTAGAGTTTTTCCACACCAAACTCATGTCTTTATAAAGCTCCCTTTGAGCATGGGGGCTCAGTCATGCTGGAACAGGAAAGAGTCTCCCTCTAACTGCTGCCACAAAGTTGGAAAAATATAATTGTCTAAACTGTCTTTTTATGCTGTAGCATTAACATCACCCTTCACAGAAACTAAGGGGCTCAAACTCTGAAAAACAGTCCCAGCCCATTATCCTCCACCAAACTTTACTTTTGGTACTATGCGTTCCAGTAGGTAATATCCTTAGTCCAGTGGTGGTGTGCTTTACACCAGTCCAGCCGACGCTTGACATTGTACATAGTGATCTTAGGCTTGTGTGCAGTTGCTCAGCAAAAAGAAGAACCTATTACACGAAATTGTCAAGTTATAGTTCTCGTTTTCTTCAGTGCAATGTTTGCCAATGAACAAACGCTTGGATGGGTGTGCCTGATTTTATATGCAGTTAGCACGGGTGTGGCTGAAAAACCTGCACTTAATAATTAGGAAGGGTGTCCACAAGGGAGGCCATATAGTATATGCACATACATTTTGAAATATACACAGATGAGGCATAACATTATGATCACCTCCTTGTTTCTATGCTCATTGTCCATTTTATCAGCCATCTTGGAAAGATCAGTTAGATTCTCAACAAGCAGCAAATGGATATTATTTAAACAATGTAGAGAAATGATTGTTTTGTTCTGTTTGAAGGTTTTGTTGATATTCAGTAATGAGAGAAGAAAAGTTCAGGATCCAGTGATCTCAAATGGAGGCATCACACTCAGCTGGTCTAGAGAACAAAGTCCACCTTACACCGAGACCGAGATGAGACTGAGTCTAAATGATCTAGAGACCACGACAGTTGCTCTACACTCTCGATAACGAGACAGAACTCAAGTACTTCCAAACGACCTGTATTTACTTTGCTTTGTTTAGATGAACTCTGTTCCTCACCTCTTTGGCAATATTGTGCCAGTAGACGTAGCTCTCACAGGAGTCCATCTGCTCCTGATGTAAAAACCGACAACGGTCAGGAACGAGGAGAGCCTCACTGACGTACTCTCCTACTGAGAGAGACAGGGAGAGAGAGAGAAAGAAAGAGAGAGAGAGAGAGAGAGAGAGAAAGACCGACAGATTGAAGGAGAAACAATTAAGCAAATATCAAAAAGACTTTGAAAGACAAAAAGTCACCATCAAATGTCCAGTTTATACAATCATTACTTCATTAAATTAACTCAGGTGCTGCTGATGGAACTGAACAGCAGAGAGAAGCCAGGAATCAAACCTGCATTTTTTCAACTGTTTTCTTCTATTTAACATACTCATAATGTTTTGAAAAAAAATTCTGTTTTGCTTTTTTGTCCATTCATCCATCCATTTTCTAAGCCGCTTCTCCATCAGGGTCGCGGGGGGGTGCTGAAGCCTATCCCAGCGGTCATCGGGCGGAAGGCAGGATACACCCTGGACAGGTTGCCAGTCCATCGCAGGGCAGACAAACAGACACAGTCACTCACACACTCACACCTAGGGGCAATTTAGCATGTCTAATTGGCCTGACTGCATGTCTTTGGACTGTGGGAGGAAACCGGAGAACCCGGAGGAAACCCACGCAGACACGGGGAGAACATGCAAACTCCACACAGAGAGGACACCGGTCACCCGGCCGGGGAATCAAATCTAGGCCCTCCTCACTGTGAGGCAACAGCGCTACCCACCACGCCACCGTGCCGTGTTTTTTGTGTTTATTCTAATGTAATACAGTGTTTCTACTGTAAAAACTCACTTTTGTTTAAAACACTTCTTATGGCCACCTATGACTTTTGCACAGTAAGAGATAAAATTACCCTTATTAGTCACACAATGGGGAAATTTCACCTCCGTATTTAACTAATCTGAGAAGTGAAACACCACATGCACACACTTGCCCAGAGCGGTGGGCAGTTGGGGGTTGGGTGTCTTGCTCAAGGGCACTTCAGTCACATACTGTTTGCTCAGGGGATCGAACCAGCAACCTTCCGGTCACATGGCTGGTTCCCTAACCTCCAGCCCACGGCTGCATATCATGAGAAATACAATTAAGCAGAGGAAAGAGCGAGGGAGAGGAAAGGAAGGAAAAGCAGATGGCCATCAGAGGGAGTAGGATTGTAGAAAAGAAACAAATGGAGGCAGATAATGGTGGAGTAAAATGGAGAAATGGGAGACACAGTTAGCATATATTAAATGCCCACTTGGGCTGATGCAGCACATTTATTAGGGAATCATTATGTACAATGTGCAAGCAGAAATCAAGGACAACTTGAAGCGAAACAGCTGTGCGTGCAGATTTTACTCGTTTATCATGATTAGCAGATGTGCACTGCAGTTTGCTTTATGAGATAAGAGTTTAGATTTCAAATTAAGCTTTAGACCAAAAGAGCAAATTCATATATTTGATGCACTTTATATTCTATATTATACAGAATATTCATATAATATATCATTGTCATTGTTAACCGCTTAGTCCAGATAGGGTTGCGGTCATATAACATATAATTCTACCAAACTGGTTCAAATCAGAATTGAAAACATTTTTGAACTTCTAACTAATATGGACTTTTTTTCAGTTTTTTACACAATTTGAGAATAGCTGTTGTCCTTTACATTGTGTGTACATTTCATAAAGAATGGACCAACAGAAATAGCCCAAAATGACTTGGACAAAAGTCTGGTTCCATTGACTTACATTAAACGTGTAGTAGGTTTTTTCCTTCTCCTGTAAAGTTACCATTTTGGAGATATGAGTTTTTCTTCCGACAACTGCTATGTTTATTTTAATACAACAAATGACAGAAAATTCTATTTTGTCACTAACAAACCAACTGCAACAGAACTGAAACTTTACCACACGTTTCTGTAGTGACTTTTTCAGTAGTGACTATTTCACTGATGATTTTAGCTCATTTTTAGCAGAACTCAAAAATGCCAGCCAGCACATGACTAGCAAACACAGCACTGAACAGCTGTACACACATAAAATCATCATGTTTTCTGTTAAAACACAGAATATTTACTTAATTGCATAAAATCTGTATTTCGGTAGCGACATTTTTTCAATGTCCCACAATGATTTTCACACTTTGGGACACATTTACTTCAAAACAATGGGATCTAACTGCTTACCATGTGGCCATGAGGTACAGGGATGCAACCTCACCTCCTGCTCTAAAATGCAGGGGCGTGGATAAAATAAGGCTCCGCCCACAGAGTAAAACTCTGTGTTTTGGTAGTGACATGAAAATGTAGGACAGCATGTTCAGAACTCAGAACCCGTTTTGATGCTATATAGAACCAATTTCAAAAAGGGTCTACACAGAACCATAGGCAACACATTCTCCATCAATCTGAAGAACGATTTCACCATGCAAAAAACCATTTAAGCATTAAACGGTTCTATATAGAACAGTCATATAACAATATTTTTAGTAATAATGTCATGTGTTTGTGTTTACCTTTTGGACTTATCCATGTGCTTCCTTGTTTTGTTTCTTCCCTGTTCTGCCAACTTGTTTCTAGTCTCTGCCCTTGATCGGTCCTCACCTGTTTCTTGTTAACCCTCTTGTTAACCACCTATGTCTTGTTAACCTATTCCTGTATTTAAGCCCTGTGTTTTGCCCTGTGAGTTTGCTAGTCTTTGTATTGTATGTATTGTATTGCTGGGTGTTAGTTCTGCTGGCCTCCGTTGTGTGTTTAGTCTGTTTCTTTTCGTCTGTTCCCCAACCTATCCGTGTTGGCTCTCTGACCCTGGACCGTTTTGACCCTGATTATGGATTTGCCCCTAATAAATCTCACTTCTCTCAGCGTATGTGTCCGTCTCATCATCGCTCTTCAGTGTTACAAATAAACATGAAACATGTGCCTCACCCAGACAGCGGTAGGGGATGACGATGAACTGACGAGTCTGACAGTGACCCCAGCCTTTCTTACACCACGCTGGGATCGTCACTGGAGCAGAGGCCTCTTCCACATGAGAGATCTGCAGACCTGGGTACATCTGAAACAAACACAGACACACACATGGACACAGCCGGACACACAAAGGGAGAGGAGTAAGGACAGATGGAATCAGGAAAGTGCAAAGGATAAAGGGTAGAGAGGAGAGGTACGAGAGGGTTTAAACAGATTAAAAAAAGGCAGGAGAAAATGATTGAGGGAATGGGGGGAGGTACTCCAGGGGCACTGGGTAAAATAGAGGGAGAAATAGAGGCAGGGAGGAAAGAATGGAGAGCAATGCAGCTCTAAAGCACTTTGTCCTTGAAGGCGCATTCCCATCTTCTGCAGAGTGAAATATCTCCTCCTTGTTAATTATTCAGCACAGCCACAAAGTTTGCAATATTACCCTGATGACTAGTCATGAATACCAATTCAGAGTCAAGCAGCTTACATTAAAACACAAAACCCCAAAGCTAACCTTGCCTAAAGGTTCAGTGTTAGCATATTAATTCCATGCTATGGCTTTTGTGGATAGGCTATTTTTAGAGGTTTTAAGTTATTAAGCTACACTAAGACTGCAGTATCCTCCAGATCATATGTTCATCTGAAATGCAGGACAATAAAGTGCTGATCTTGGCTAAGGACAGTCATTCTGCCATTATGTGTGAACACAATTTCATCAGTTTAGTTCATTATTACAGTACATTATTACAGTACAGTTATGTAGTTTTGCAGTGGGGTTCTGATGCCAGTGTGGCTAAAAATGAATAGATGCTTATCCCCCAACAATTATTATCACTACAAAGCTAATGTGGTTAACAAACAGTCGTAGCCTATATGCTATCACTTAGCACTGCTACAAAGCTAATGTAGATAACAAGTAATAGAAGCTTATAAGCTATCACTTAGCACTGGTACAAAGCTAATGTAGATAACAAGTATTGGAAGCTTATAAGCTATCAATTAGCACTGCTACAAAGCTAATGTAGATAACAAGTAATGGAAGCTTATAAGCTATCAATTAGCACTGCTACAAAGCTAATGTAGATAACAAGTAATGGAAGCTTATATGCTATCAATTAGCACTGCTACAAAGCTAATGTAGATAACAAGTAATGGAAGCTTATATGCTATCAATTAGCACTGCTACAAAGCTAATGTGGTTGTTTGTATCCACCAATTAATATCCTGCTTCCACTATGTTGAGCTGTTCAGTAATCTCTAATACTTATAAAACTTGCGTGGTTTCTAACACTGTATGACGCGCATTTATCTATAAAAATGGACAAAAATATGTACCAAAGTTAAAAACAATGCACTTTTGTCAATTTTTAAAATGGCACTATGCCATATAGTGAGGTAAAGAAAAAAAAAGGATGTTTAACTGAACTATTCCTTTAACCTGACCATGAAATAACCCCAGATCAGCACTTTTAATGTCATCATGATGAATACACCCCCACAGCTTAGGCCTCCACAAGGGCTTCCTCTATAGGAGTCCTCTGAATCATTCTGTTAGAGGAAATGTTAAAAGGGAATGAATATGGGATATAAAATAGACGGACTTTTATTTATGTCCTATGTGATTAAATTTATAAAAAAGTGTCTCGGAATCACTAAAGGGAATGGCTCAAACAAAGAGAGGAGAGGTCACTGCCTAGCACAGAGGACAGAGCAGATGAAGATCCACACTTATTCAGGAAATACATCAGTATATTTCCTCATGCAGTTCATAACTCTGCTATATATATTTCCACATATATAGGTCAGATAGCACAAGACAAGGTTAGCCAGAGAGAGCATACAGTTAACAGGTGGCTAAAACAAACCAGCATGCATGTTTTGTTGCACAATTTTAGTCATTATGCTTGAATTCAGGTGAAATTCTCAATAGTCATAGAATATTCAGAACGCGTTTATGCCACCTAAATCACAGCTAATAGCCCACATGAACGTCCATTCATATTAAAGCACCCATATCTGCATTTTTCTTACTTATTGCTGTTTCATTACAATGTAAGTGTGATTTTATGTACCAAATGCAGTCATAATTCATTTAGCCAGTTTCTCCTTTTTTGACCAAGTTGTTTATTTTACTGTGTCTTTAAGACTGATATGTAGAAATGATCTGATTAGCTGCCTTGCACTGCGCCTAATTGAAAAAAACAAGTGGCTGGAGACACTCCTTATAACTTCAAGTGTGTTTACATGCGTTTAATAATCTGATAACTGCAGTAATTTGAGTAATCAGATAAGAAGAAGAGATGTAAATGTAACATACAACACAAACTACATGCTGCAGCTTCTTTTTACAAACATTGCACCACTTTACCTGAAAATATGAGCACACATCATCTAGAAGATGAAGAATATTTAAATCCTTCACTTTGTCAAGCATGTATTTGGTTGCAGCGTTGCTCCAAAAGTGTTTTGCTGCGTCTCGCGGCGATGCTACTCGCTTATTTACGGTACCATGGTCTGTTTGCACACATGTACAGACTGAGAAATACGAAAGAAATCAGAGTAAGACTTCATATGCACTGAAAAATCTGATTATTGAGCTAAAATCCAGATTGGATTTCTTAATCAGATTTTTAAACCTTACTCTGATTTAGGAAATCAGAGCTGTTTACATGACTATTTGAATAATCATATAACTGCAGACATCCAATCATGATGCATGTAAATGCACTCACTGAGAATGCAAGAAGCCAAACAACTGAAGAGGAAGAAAATATAGATGTGCATATATATGTTAGTATTAAAATACATTTGCAATATACATCATGTTTCATATGTGTGCTAAACATGTCTAACTGTGCCATATTTATTTTAAAAAGTCATGCAAAAGTTGTGTATTGAAAGATATTGACAAGTTTTTATGCTTAAATATATGTCAAAAATATATTAAAAACAACACATATATTGAAAAACATATCCACATATACAGTATTTCCTTTGCATATGGGTTGCGACATCACAAAAACAGTGAATCCAACATGGACTGTTTTTGCAGCTTAATTTCCATATCCAGACAGACTGAACTGTAACTCTTTCATTTAAAAAATGCAAGGAAAATATGTTTTTCCATATGGGCTCTTTAAGGAAGTCAAAGGAAAGAGAACTGCAATGGATCCTGCTGCCGTTCTCTCGCTGTAGAGGCATATGGCGAGGGATTATTCTGCTGAAAACATGCTCTGGCAGCAGGATAGCTCTCCACCGGTGGACAGCCTGCTAATCTGAACAGCATCCAGCAAGGAAATGACATATTCTTTGGCTTCTTCGCTTCATTAAATCTATCATGTGAGATTTCTCGGTGGGACGAGTGCTTACGGCAGCCGTGTACGTTCAGTGTGGTGGAGTGTGCCAGCAGAAGAAGTGGCAGGAATTAGTATATTAGTACATTCGCAGCATTTGGTGAAGGAGCTGGACTGCACTAGCTGAGGCAACTCCACCTCACTGAGGATGCAGTGTTGCAATACAGGGATGCTGAAAAGCAGGTTTTGCCGCTGATAAGACACAAACCAACAGGATTAAAGAGCACATATAATGGAAAAATGCTTTGTAATAAAAGAGTTTGGTGTATGTATATGAGTGTATATATATATATATGTATATATATATATATATATATATATATATAAATAAAAGCTGCAAAAACAGGCTGTTGTGAGTTTGTTGTGAATGTCACATAACCAACATAACTTGGTTTGTTAACACATCCTCGAATCCTGTCAAATTAGCACATCCTTTACAAAGAACGAACTTTGCAAGTTTTAATGCAAATTTTTGTGCATATGCTGACTTTAACATATTTATTAACTTAACCAAAACCAAAATCAATGTAAAATATAAATTTCTGTGCAGGCCCATGTTCCCCAATATTTTACATTCGGCATATAAACAGTAATTGTTCATTAAAATGTGCAGAAGTGTGTTTTCTGTAGAAGACCTATGGCAGCGTTTTAAGGCCACTGTTAAAATCTTTATAAATAGCAGACATTAAGAATAAAGTCATAATATTTTGAGCTATAAGTTGCACTGTGTGATATTTTATGAATTAAGTCATAACATTTCAAGATAAAAGATGTAGAAGTACAACATTAAAGTGGCATTAATACAAGGAAAAGTCTCTGTATTGTGGCCAAAGGCTTTGTAAAAGGAAGGTATTGACCTTTTTGTGTTAAAATGAGGGGCGTTGAGGAATTGGTAGAGTCATACGTTTGTATCAGTTTCACCCACAAAGAAATACTCAGTCTCTCTGTCTCTCCTGACACATCAGCACCAGATCGTTATAGTATAAGAAACGGCCGAAACAGCCGTGCAAGAAACTAGAACAAAGAGCCAGACAGAGCCAAAGGAAACTGTCTCTTTTACTGAAGGAGAACTCGCAGGCAGGGTCATCTACACGGCTACATCGCTGTATCATTCAAAGAGGGCATGAAGTTTCACAGACAATGAGAAAAACAATCAAAATGATCAATCCCGAACGAGTGGAACTTCTCTTTGTCATCGTCAGCACAGGAACCAAGGCCCAAATGCGTTGGTTTAACCCACAATTAACCCACTCTATCCTCAAAATAGCGCAGGTTTATTCTTGTTTATGACTTTATTATTGAAATAATATGACTTTATTCTCAAAATATTAAGATTTTATTCTAAAAAGACACAACTTTAATCTCGAAATATTATCACTTTATGCTCACAGCCTATTATTTTTAAGTGGGCCTGAAACACTTCAACAAAAACATGTTGGACACCCGCACTTTTTAGCGACTGTACACATAGATCCACCTTTTCTGAAGTTATAAAAAAGTTTCAGCCTGGACTGCTTCTCAAATGAGCCGCAATGCAGAGCAACCAATCAGGACAGAGCTTTATCTTAAAGGCACAGTAATAGAAAAAAAATCCAGTAGGCTAATGTTATCATGAAGTGGTGCCTGCCAGTTAAATTGTTTCAAAAAGAAAAAGTAGTTAAACTGGAATCTAATATCTTCTAAGTTTCTTTGTAATAACAGCATGAAATAAGTGTTCGTACACTCAAATCCAGAAGCAATATTTTTGTCATTTCTTTGCAGAGATAAAGCAGAGCAGTATTTTGCAACATTCTTGTTCTACAGGAATCCAAGGAGAACCTGATTGGGCGGGGAAAATAACCAAGTATCATCCTTAATTCCACTAGATATGATCAGGGCAGAGCAAAAATCCTCTTAAGAAGGAGGAAGCGATGGCACTGTAGTTGCACAATATGTTTCTGCCTGAGGGGCCTGAGGGGCAAACGGCAAATAAATTTCTTCTGCTGACTGATGGCAGATATCATCAGCATGTTATTGCACGCCTAATTCACCAAACATTATCCGCTCCAGAGTTAAACTTAAATAAGTGCTGTATTCTGTGTTGCAATACCATACAACAGATGGCATGTTAGAATAAGGCCAGGTGTCCAGCTTTACCAAACGTGAGCAAAAATCTAATTTATCCTAATGAGCGTGCTTTGATTACAATATTTGTTCACAGCATGTGGTGTCTCACTGCTTAAGGAGCGTGTAGGATGCAAATAGATCTATCAGTCATGATAAATTTTCGTCTTATTAAAGTAGATGATTGCTCATAAACTTAGTTCTAAAAACAGGTTGAAGTCTCTTGAGTATGATAGACTACACAACAATCAGCCACAACATCAAAACTACCTCCTTTTTTCTGCACTCAGAGGGTCCTGATCATTGAAGAACGCAGTGGAACACAGGGGCTAACAAAGTATGCAGAAACAGATGGACTACAGTCTGTAAGTGTAGAACTACAAAGTGCTCCTATACGGTCAGTGGAGTTTATAACATGGACATTGAGTGTAGAAAAAAGGAGGGAGTTTATATTAGTTAAGTTAGGCTATGTTCACATTACAAGCCTCGTTTCTCAAATCAGATATTTTGCTCAAATCCGATCTCTCTGACAAGATGTTGCACACTCGTTTAGGTCAGTGATTCAAATCTGTCATTAATGTGAATGAACCGGCGTCCTGAAATGACACACATGCGCACATCCTACTCAGTAATATCACGTGAACAAACCACATGTATCACGTGAATCATCAGCAAACAAACTAACGAGCAGAACGAGCTTCGCTGAGAAGATCATTAACTCTGATCAGCTCTCAGCTTCATTATTAGAGCCAGACGAAGGAGAAAAAGGTGAGATGAGCTGCTTTTCCACCGTTTACAGGCTTTAACGTCTGTGCAGCGCTGCTGCCATGGTAACGATGAATGATGAATGAAGCACATGTATTCTGATGTGAATGTTCATATTAAGGTCACATGGCCTTATCGAATACGTATCCAATCTAGAACCACAAATGAAAGTGGCTCAGGCTGGATTTGAAACGATCAGATTTGTGTGTCCATACAGCCTCGAAAACATCAGATCTGAGTCACATCAGGGCAAAAAATCAGATTTGTGCCACTTCAACCTGGTAATGTAAACGTAGCCTTAGTTCTAATTTATTTTTTGTCAATGTACAATGGTGTGACACATTTCCACTCAAATATGCTATGTTTTAATGGTACCAGTAAAGGTGTACTGGCCTATAAATACAAGTGTAAAGGCTCTAAATAAACCATACCACACAACGGAGCAAGAAAAGGGTCCTGGCAGTACTTTTTCATGCATTTCACCCAGACAGAACTATGTAGGTCTACCCTGGTTGCTCAACTTCCTGTGGCTCACTATCTCACAATCCTTCACGCAGTCCTGATTGAAAACGAACAGGAGTCAAATATCAGTTAAGGATTTTGCACGCAGTAGAAACCTACCATTAAAGTAGCTACAAAATGTTAAGCCTCGAGTTAAGAATAAAGAGCTCGAATATGCTGTTGTAATCAAACTACACATGATCCATTGTAACAGTTTGGCCTTTCACAAGAATCCAAAATGCAACTTAAGATTAAGATTTTTAACAAGAACTGAGTTATAACTGCGCTACAAAACACCCATTAGGTCAAGTGGAATTTTGCCAATGTTCTTTACAACTTGCACAGCAAAAAATAATAGTGTAGAAATAAGTGAAATAATCTTAGAATATTCTTAGGACAGTCTCATGATGACAGATATATTGACTACATTTAAGATGTTTACGCTTGCCAAGATATCATTTTTTGCAGTGTGTACTGAGAAAACAATACATTTGTAGGCACAGCATGGAAAGGTAACATCTGTGCACCAAAATGCTGACCACAGTGCAGAAATGCACCCCATCTCCTCCCTGTTCCTCCGTCCTACATCAGTCCTAGTGCAGCTATGAGGGGGGGGGGTCCTGCCTTCTAGCTACAGACAGAAGGTGCCCAGAACTCTTGCCCAAGTTCTCTACCACCATAACTCAGCCTGACTCTGTACTGCAGTAGTTAAATTGCTAATGTGCTACACAATGTGAGATGTTCATTTTCTTCATTCATTTTCAGGAGAACACCTCAAATTAACTGAAAAAAACAAAGGTACATTTGATCAAATGATTGAGAAACAAGTCACAAGTGCTGCTTTATCAGTTCTATGCTTTTTCTTTTTTTGTTACTTTCTTTAAGTGATACTTTTTTAATCCCACAAACGGGGAAATTCCACCTCAGCATTTAACCCATCCATGAAGTGAAACACCACATACACACTAGTGAATACACACACACACAAGGGGGTAGTGAGCACACTTGCCCAGAGTGGTGGACAGCCCTATCCACGGTGCCCGGGGAGCAATTGGGGGTTAGGTGTCTTGCTCAAGGACACCTTAGTCATGGACTGTGGGCACTGGGGATCGAACTTTCCGGTCACAAGGCCAGTTCCCTAACCTTCAGCCCACGACTGCCCCCTAAGACACTGTTTTTTAAACAGTGTCAGTTGGTCCAGATGACTGGGAAGGCGTATAGCGATCACAGTATGTAGCAGTACAATCAAATACAGCATTTTCTCCATATAATAATGCAGGTCTAACATGTGTGAGTGTGGTTAAGCGTACCTCTTGGCAGTAGGAGAGGATTTTGTTGGGCTGAGTGAAGCAGCCCTGACGGCCCTGAGGGTCCGGCTCCCACTGCCCGGTCTCAGTGTTTATGTGTAGGAGAGGACGACCGCAGAACATCGCAATCTGAGGCTCGACCACCAGAGGGCCCCCCACCGGTCCATTCACCTCAGTCATAGCCAGAGCCTGGGAGAGAGAGAGACAGATGATTAGCATTGGCAGACAGCAATCTGATTCTGTTTCTTTCAACAAATTGTAGTTCAGTTGCAACACATCAGGAATCATGAAGGCAGCAGGTTAAAAAAAAGACAGGAAACAGTCAGTCAAAAGGCTAATGTTGCTAACAATGAATGAAGGAGGATAGCCCTGACATATAAATCAAGTCATGCTAAATGATAGCAGTTACCATCCATTTGTGGCCAGCATTGGTGGCATATTTGGCCAAGCTATTCTTTTAATGGAATAGTTAAAGGAAAAGCCACTGTTGATAACAAGGAATGAAAAAGAATAGCCTTCAGTTAGCATGTAAATGGAATCTTGCAAGTGGTGGATATCACCTTTCATTTCCCAGATAGCAAGCATATATCAGTCCGCTGGTTTGATAAGGTCGGCACCTCGCTGACTGCTTGCCACTGCTGGTCCACCCTTGAACCACCCAGATTAGTTTTTCATACAAACTCTACATTGTTTTTTAATCATAACTCATAACTCATAGTGACAACGTTATCCGATCAGCTGTGTTCTAACACTTATCTGTTGTTTAGGCTCCATGTACCCGGACGTCATAAACGTCCTTGGGGGCCCTTGTCCACCTATAACTCCATTTCATCCAATCCTCTCTCTCTACTGTCTTGTCGCATAATCACGTGATGGTCACGCCATTTGTGTGTACATAAACTCTGCTATTCTGATCAATAATCGGGAAAATCCTTCTGAGTACAGACCTAGTCTCTGTGGTCATTTGAGTTTCCCCCCAGCCGGCTGGACTCTCAGAAGGACGAAGGGCTTCTGGCTATGTTCACAGCTTTGGTATCGAACCATAGAACCTATAAACATCATCAAACGGTTCTACCAAACTGATAAAATGATTTTACAGTAAATGTTGATTAGATTAAAATAATTTTACCAAACTAATTTACCAAGTACAAATAAAGCAATGAAGGAAGGAAAAATCAGTAAATTGTAATGTGAATGATGACAAGTGGGATTTTGGCTAATACCCTGCATAACCACTGGTGGGCTGCCCTGAAAACGCTGAGCTAAACACCAGTGGGCCATCATCTTTGCCATCAGCAAAGATGCTGTGCATCAGCAAAGACCAAGTGGACAGTGGTCCACTATCCTCTTGCTATCAGGGTTGCTGCTAGCTATGTTAAGATATTTGGACAAGCTATTCTTTTAAAATAATGGTTCAATCAAAAAAAAGCTAATTTTGCTGACAAAGAATAAAAGTGAACAGTCACCAGACAGCATTATGCAACTGGAGTCAGACAGGAATAACTTGCACAAAGCTGGCAGCAACTTTAGCATGTTTGGTCAAGCTATTCCTGTCCTGCCCTGCACATTTTCACGTTTGCTTTGCGTCAAACACACCTGATTCAATTAACCAGCCCTTCCTGAGCTGAAGTGGGTGATTTAGAGCAGAAAACACTGAAATGTCCAGGACCAGGTTTGGAAATCTCTACTTTAAAGCTTAGTCAAAAAAGCTAATGTTGCTTACAATGAATGAAAGCAAATGGAAACCAGTTAGCATGCAAACGGATCTTGCTAACTGGTGACTATTATTGTCCCTTTGTTGCTAGCCATGCTAGCATAGCTTTTCTGTTAAAGGAAAAGTTCAGTCAAAAAAAGCTAATGTTGCTAACAAAGAATACAAATGAATAGTAACCAGCTAGCATTATGCAAATGGAGTCATTCTAACTAATTCTGGCCTTTCATTTGTTGTTAGCTATGCTAGCTGGACTTTGTCAAGCTATTCTATTCATTCTTTTAAACTTTAGGCTTATTGTTCAGTTCCTTCTTCCAGCTTACGTTTACGTGACTGTTTTGATTTACTCAGTAATTTTATGAAACAAAATTGTACAGTTTCGTTCACATTTCAGCAGCAAAAAGGTTTTAATGGAGTTGTTTTTGCTACACCGTGTGGAGCTTTGGCTGCACAAAGTTTACATTTGGCCTTCCGCCCGATGACCGCTGGGATAGGCTCCAGCACACCCCCGTGACCCTGAGGGGGAAGCGGCTTAGAAAATGGATGGATGGAAGTTTACATTTGTTGACCTGCACTGTGATGACCTCAGAACGCTCAACCAATGACCATAAGCTGAGCCTTGTCATTGCACAGTATTAAAAACATGTAGTATTTATTCATGTTGTTTTGAATCTTAAAATAATCAGTTGTTTGTTTGAGTTTCTCTGACGGACGGTTTGCTGATTTGAGCAATGACGTGGTTAAATCTAGACGCTGTACAGGGATGCTGCAGTTGAATGAATGTACCTTTAGTTCGTAGGTAACTGTGAGAGTGCGGAATTGAAGCAGAGACCCACATTCAGTTTATATGTTCAGATATTAAAGGGAGAAGGTGACAGTCAGAGAGAAAGAGAGAGATACAGAGGGAGACAGGAAGGAAGAGAGAGCACTCTTTATCATTACACTGAAGGGGAGTAACATGGGCTGCCGTTATTGACTTTGACATCGAGCCAGAGCCCGACTCACTGATTACTTTAAATGCGGCTTATCCATCTCCAATCAAACCCGAGAGAGTGTGTGTGCGCTTTTTTGTGCATGTATTGTGAAGCCCTCTTCAACCACAGCCTGATCAGTTTGGGAATGGAGTACAGCTGCAGAAATCCAGTCCCTACTTGCCAAAAAATAAGCTTTCAATGTGCATATATGGCTATCCTACTGGACACAGGCTATTCCATACAGAGTCACATAGCAGGTCACATTCAAATTTAATGCACTTCAATTTAATTCCTGCAAATATGGACAATTTCAAAAATATGCCACAAGTAGTTTTCATTTTTTTAGCTTTCTTTATCAGGTTTTAAACTGCATCTTCAAGCTGGATTGCTCAGATTTTTCACCATTTCTACAGAGATAAAACTCATTCAGAGTGATTTGATGTGTAGAGAAACTTACACTTAGATTTCTTTACAGCGGTGGTGATAGGAACCAGGGGTCACCATGACTACAACACAAATATAGCCACTTTATTCACTATCCAAAAAAAAAAAGAGTTTTAATATGTAATGTTTATGATGTAAAAAATTCTGAATTATTTTGCCTCATAACACCCCACATGTGCAGGAAAAAAGTACAGTTTAGGCCAAAATTGTTTCAAAACTATTGTAAAATACTGGCTTGCATCAAACAGTGTATTTATAACCACTGACCTCTTCAAACATCTGATTCCCATCACCACTATTATGAACAGCTCTAATTTGCTAGGCATTGCCTATCAAACCACTTTGAATGACTCTATCTTGACCGCCTAATTATGCAAAAACTTTGACAAATTGTGGAATTCCCCTTTACACATTGAAATACTGAACTTTTTACTGCTTACAGGATGACCAAACTGAGCTGAAATTTCAAATGAGTATAAATACATTCATACTAAGAATCACATTTCACTTCAAATCAACTAGTTGATGTTAATATATTCCCACAACAGGTTCTTCTATTGGAGGGTGAACTTATTCTGTCAGAGCTTGAAATCTTTTGTCTTCAGATCAGTTATTCTGCAAGCAGCTGAGCTAAATATTTAATAGGCTGGCATGTGTTTTTGTCTGCATGCTAATATGTAATAATCTGTCATAATTCATTTTCACATGACCATCTTTTTATCTCAGAGAATTAAACAGATAGCTTTTGTTACTGTGCCTTTAAGGGCAGAGACTGAATAAGGTGGAAATATGTAAACGCTTTGGTTTTTGTGGAATCACAACAATGACTCATTCAAAGGCTGTTTTTGCAGCTTAGTTACCATGTATGGACTGTATGGACTGTGGCGTGACACACATCTGATACATTAACAGTTACGTACTGTATCAATATGTAGTTATGTTAACTGAAGTTTGGGGGGGGGGAGCCACTCCTTCTTCCAATCTAATGTCCTATAAATTCACATCCTCACCTTCCGTTCCCATGACGAAGGGTTCACAATCACCCCCACCACCAGCAGTCTGCCCTCATACTACCACCACAATGTTAAAGGCACGTTCTGAACTCACAAAGTTATGTTTTGAAAAAGCGAGGGAAAATCAGCTTTCCATTAACAAACCTTCAAGAAAATAATAAAACCTTTCAGGAGTCTAAGTTTGAAATATTAATAGCCTGTACAGTAGAAATTTTTAGATTTATATTGCAAACAGTCCTCAAATCAAAGCAATGTGACACTCATGAGCTAGTAATGCTAGAAAGTGTTTCTTCTTTTTGTTCATTTCCTCTGTTTTTTATCTTCTTTTCTCAATCACTGACTGACCGTCTCTGATCTCTGAGCCTCCATTCTCCCCAGATACAGCGCTTTAAGAGATTATTCTGAAATGGACCAATGATTATGTTGTGATGATTTACAAAAAAGCATTTAGCCCATTCAGAACAGCGTCACTGGGTCAAAATGAATAAGCTGTTGAGTGATTGGGTGAGACACTTATAATCCGACAGTCACTGTCTATGATATTGAAATCGCAGAGTCATCATGTAAATCTGGCTCTAAGTGTGATACAATGCTTTATCCTCACTGGTTCACCTAAATACTTGCCACAAGCCCCCTTTTTCCACATATCACTGCCTTGTGGGATTGTAAGAGTGCACTGGATTTTCTCCACCATGATTTCAGACAGCCCAATCACTGAGTAGTAAATAGGGCACAATTTTGGATACAGTGTAAAAGAGTGCATTATACAACAAATAGAACACAGTTTTGGACAGGGCACAAAATAGTATAGATCAGTCACAAATGCT
Source organism: Pygocentrus nattereri (assembly GCF_015220715.1). NCBI lineage: Eukaryota > Metazoa > Chordata > Actinopteri > Characiformes > Serrasalmidae > Pygocentrus > Pygocentrus nattereri. The sequence goes on from NC_051227.1 coordinate 17,910,857, forward strand.
GTTCCCTACAGCAGTGTTCAAAATAATGCTCCTCCATTTCTGATCCCGATAATAGTGTTCTATACAGTGTTTAAATGTAGGGAATAGTGATCAGGGACCATTTCTGTTCCCTATAATAGTGTTCTATATAGTGCTCTAATGTAGGGAATAGTGATTAAGGGACCATTTCTGTTCCCTATAATAGTGTTCTATTTAGTGCTCTAATGTAGGGAATAGTGATTAAGGGACCATTTCTGTTCCCTATAATAGTGTTCTATTTAGTGCTCTAATGTAGGGAATAGTGATTAAGGGACCATTTCTGTTCCCTATAATAGTGTTCTATTTAGTGCTCTAATGTAGGGAATAGTGATTAAGGGACCATTTCTGTTCCCTATAATAGTGTTCTATATAGTGCTCTAATGTAGGGAATAGTGATTAAGGGACCATTCCTGTTAGGGCACACTTTCTTGTGATCACTGCAAACACAACGTAAGACTCATCTATACTTCATTGTTTAGTCCACTTTCTCTCCATTTGCTATTTCCAGTTCACTCCCCTCCCTTGTCCTCTCCTCTGCAGAAAGTTGGTATTGATCTGGGACGTGTTCCTCACTCCTGGAGGAGGACCCACGGGACGCCTGCAGCCGCAGCTAACAGTAACCCTGAGCTGCAGTCAGGTGTTAATATAAGCTCATTGACTGCAAAGCCACTTAGGTACATAAACACAGCACAGGGGACCAGAGAACAAGAGAAGAAGAGCAGGAATCAAAGCTGGATTGATTGGTTTGCTGGGTCTAGTTAGTTGGCACAAGGTAGCTTTAGCTTTCAGGGACTTTTGTTAGTCATTAGTGAAAAGACTGCTTTGAACACTTTGAATACTTAAAAATAAATGTGATTATTTATTGAATATTATTACATTTCATTATATTCAGTCAATATTTTATTAAGGGCAATAAGCCACTGGAGACCATGTGTCAGTGATTTTACTCTGGACTGCACCCAATATGGTTAAATCACTGTAATGTATTGCTTCAGTAAGCAGCTTATTGCTTTACTAGGAGCGCTTAAGAGTTGCTCAACAAAAGTTTTGGAGTTATGTGGGTGGGCAATGTAAAAATGACCCATTAGTGCTGGGCAGTATTGATAAAATAAAATAATGCAAAAATTTTCCAAATTACACAATATGGTATTTAGTGATTTTAAGTTAGCATTTATAAGGTTATTAAAGATGTCTTTTGGTGCTATTCTGTGAACAATGTCTTATGGTCTGTTCACGTGTTGGCTTAAAAACTTAGCTAAACTGTTGCAGTTCAACTAAAGGCAGCAAGCAGCTGTGTAATTGTTGCCATGGTGACAGCATTAGTGTTCTTGCAGGGTGATATAAACAGGTTATCAACTAGTCTGTCCTACATGCACATGTTTTTCAGTGCACATAAAGGTGCGTTTAGACCCAGTTGTGTATGACCAGGTACACCTGAACTTCAGCTGTGACTGTCTAGCAATTATTCTTCAGAAAACAGACATCCAGTTCAGTCCACCACTGCAGCTGACGGAAATACAGCAGCAGATGCTGACAGACCTTTTTGTTGGTGCTCCACTGCAAAATATGGAATATCCAGTTTGCATTCATCCATCTACTAATGTAAACTTAAACCCTGCTAACCCAATATAGCTTGTTTTGATTAGATTGTCTTGTTCGGTTCTGCATCTCTTAAAATAACACCAAAGGGGATCTGGCAAATGTTAACCAGGCAGAAAGCAAACATAAACAAAACAAAGGAAACTTGCTTAAAAAAAGGAATTTGAACTGTTCACTCTAAGTAGCAAAGGACATACACTCACTAAACATTTTATTAGGAACACTACACTTAGTGTCCATTTTATCAGCTTACACATATATCTGCACTATGTAGTTCTACTATTACAGACTGTAATCCATCTGTATACTTTGTTAGCCCCCTTTTACACTGTTCTTCAATGGTCAGGACCCCCACAGAGGAGGCATTATTTGGGTGGTGGATCATTCTCAGCACTGCAGTGACACTGAAGTGGTGGTGGCATGTTAGTGTGTGTTGCACTGATACGAGTGAATAGACACAGCAGCGTTTAATAATCCTCAAGGAGTATATATCTATAACAGTACAGGTGGCTCACCCTGAGTGAGGAGCAAACTGATGACTTCCTTGTTGATAAACTGAAATAAGGGGTGAACCACCACCCAGGCTCTAAAGGACAGCTTCAAGTGCAGAGCATTTGACAGTGAAATAAAAATGCCAACAAATAAGAAGGCAAGTATTAAGGGAGAACGCAAGATCTAGAAATAACCAATAGCTACAAAGAGAACGCAATGGAGAAAAATTTTTGATCTCCATGTTGCTAGGCCAAAGTGCTATGCCATGCAATGCTAAAGTGGAACAGTAGCAATGCTACCTCAAGGATTTAAAAGTATGCCCCTCACTGGCAAGATATCCTAGAAAATAAACACAAGACCCTTCTTTGTCTTTTCAGACAGGTGTAAACATTTGAATTGAATTAAAAAATTTGTTATTATTCTTACACTGGACAACACTTCTAGAGAGGCACCACTTGAGAAAGGTTTAGCTACCAACTTAGCCAAAGCACTGTGCACATGACAGCATGAACTCATGACAAAGCAGAGAGCTGTGTGTGAGCTCCCCTTAAGTAGCGCAACCCTAATCAGCCTGTCCTGGTTCTCTAACCCCTCCTGAGTAGTCGGAGGAGGCCAAGACACTACAATACTACAGTAAACTATCAGGGCCTGGATACCATGAGTGAAGTGAACAATAAAACAACTTGGCGAAAGATGAAACTTTTTAAATTTTATCACTATAATGCTCAATCTCTATGAAATATATGACTAAAAAATGTTACAGCAATATCAAAGAGCATATATATATATATATATATATATATATATATATATATATATATATATATGTACATGTATTGCACCCTCTGTTTATTTTTTGGACCCTCACTTGAGCTTTAGAGGAAGTCATACCTAAGACCAACGCTTTGCATGCAGATAGCCGTTTTGGTATGTAGAATGCAGCACTGGTGTAGTGTGAAGACTAATTAATGGACATAGTGCTTATTTGTTGGATAAAGCCTTAAACATTTGTGCGAATGGTGTACTGTGCTGCAGTCAGCATGTTCTGTCATTAGCAAACTAGATGTTCACTAACGTCAGAGAAATTAATCAAAAGTAGACTGTAGGTCTACTATCATGGACAGGCACTGATTTTTTTAAATGAATGCCATTCTACTATCTTAAGAGCCATGCTGTTATGTTGAGCTATTCATGTGGAGCAATACTCTTCCACAGCACCCTGGTGCTTTTTTGCCTCTGGTAATCTCCACAAATTAGCAACTAAAGCATGCACTCTGAAAGCCCTATTCATTTCTGATGAACCCTCAGTGATTTTGTTCTGGAACTGTATTGTCATATACAGTACTGTACAAAAGGCTTAGACACCTAAACACATTATTTAAAACCATGATTTTGACAATGTTTTTTTTTGTTCCTGCAAAAAACACCATGTATAATTACAATAAATACATCCAAATATAATAAAAAGTAGTTTCCCCTGGACAACCCAAGACATCACAAGAATTAGTTATATGTAATCTCTGGCACACTTTATTTAACATAATGAAGTATTGATTTCTAAATGCAAAAAGAAAACATTAACATGAAATCAATCATTATCACTGTATTGAAATGATTTCCTCATAGTTACTAACAGTAACTCTTTCAAGCCAGTTAAGAACACTGTTAGTCTTATTAATCTCTCAGAAAACAGTGCTTAGCTAGTGAAATTACAAAAAAGTAAATGTAGCATAACTCCTTGTGGAATATACTGTATCTATAATTAATGCGCTGAAGTGCTACTTCAACTGAAAGGGAAGGTACTGTTAGTGTAAGATGACAGAAGGCTGTTGTTATTTGAGGGATTTACTACGGATTATTGACAACTGTCTACAATCTGGTGTTGTTAGGACTGGTCAGTAGGGTGATCTGTCCTACATTCAACTTCATCTGAAAAAACTGAGGAAAGCATTAGTGGCAAAACTGAACTTTATCTAGACTGCAATACCATCCTATATATATATATATATATATATATATATATATATATATATATATATATATATATATATATATATATATATATAATTTAAATAATACACCCTGGTGATGCCACTTTGGAAGACTGGCAGAACATGGCATGGCAAGTAAACTCTTTCTCAATAGAGAAAATGTCTTCAATTATGGAGCAGATAGAATAAAAGTCCTGAGAATAAAAGAACTGTTGTTCTGTTTAGTCTTTTTGAAGGCAAAGATAAAATAGCTGCCTTGTGACTTCATTAGATGAACCAGACAGAAATCTCTGCTGATGGACTTAATTTTAATGTACGTCAATGCAACCAGACTTTTTTGGGTCATTTCTTTCAGGCAGTCCATCTTGAAATGTGAAGGGCAACAAGCATTAGGTACATATATATATATATATATATATATATATATATATATATATATATATATATACACATATAAGTTTCTGCATAAATCAATTGTTGAAATGTAAACAAAATAATTCAGCGTGGTTTGGTGTGAAATAGCTCACTGTAGAGAAACTTGCTGACTCAGATTTCTTTACAGTGGTGAAAACATGTGAGTTCACATTTTATTTACTATCCAAAACCACCAGTGAACCTACACGTCATCTGAGTTTTTACATGTGCCGTTGATGATGGTAAAATTCAGAATAAGTCTGAAAAAAAAAAAACAACAAGATTTTCATTGGGGACTATTTTGCTTTACATCACCCTGCATGTGCCCCTCCATGATTAATGAATTACGATAAATTGATTAAAATACATTTTAACCAAAACATTTGCACAACACTTTCATAAAATTATGTCAGACATCAGGCAGCCTATATCCAACTAAGATCTGAGGGAGCATTCGGAGGCTTTGGATGTCTGGTTCCTATCACCACCACTGTAAAAAATTCAGACTCAGGAAGTCTCTCTGTAATGGAACATTTCATGTTTCACTTCATTTTCATTTAATTTCAAACCTTTCTGAATGACTTTCTTTGCATCTTAATGATTTATGTGGAAATTTAGAAAAATTGGTGGTATTCCCCTTTAACTCAAACGCAGCCAAGCAAGTCTTATCAGTATTATTAGCCTTGTAGCTCCAATGCAAACTAGAGGCAAACTTCAGACAACAGTTATGTATTGGCTGATCGAATATATTTGGAGTAAGATGAAAAATTGTGAAATTTTTTGACCAAACCATCACTTTAAACAACTTTAGACAGCACTAGTCAAAGTGCATATAAATATCCAAACTGGGGAGCTCATGAACTGCTAGCTCAGGGCGGTCTGTAGAAACACAGCTCCTAACGCTTACTAATGTTACACTCCAGAGGCTGCCAAATTCAATGACATCCCTCATGGGGCTGTCGATCTGGCAACCCAGGCCGGGACAGGCAACCCTGTGCACTTTAATCTTCAATGACAGACAGAGGGACTGGCAGAGGAGACGCGCAGCACTCGAGCAACCAATTAGAGAGGAGATGCCCACGGGGGAAGAGGGGATGAGGAGAAAAAAAGGAGCGAATGAGAAAGTGATCAAAGGGAAAACCCTGCATCGGCTGGCCCGGGCTAAAACGTTTGAAGTTCTAATTAAAATTTATGAGGAAAATAAATATATAAAGGCGAGCTTGTAAATATACAATAAGTAGAAGAGGCCCGCAGGAGAAAGCGCATTCGCAGAGAGCTGAGAATACAAGAGGAAAACACCATTAGGACCGCTGGATTAAACATGGGGGTGGAAAAAACATCCTATCAGCATGAAAGGCTGGGTTACCGTCAATGGTGCAGTATGTGTACACGTGTCAGCATAAGGCTGATGCACTGACGTACGTCTGAGGGCCTTAGCAATTCTATACACAGTGTGCTCATTAAAAGTGGACAGAAAACTCTGCAGTTCACTGTGAACTGACAGCTAAAAAAGGGCCCAAAGCCATGACTGTACTAAAGTGCCGGCTCAGGGTTTACAAATAATTCCCCATGATTCAGTGCTGTCAGAAAAGATCAGTGCAGAAATATTCTGACACTAAACTGCACTAAACTCCTCATCCAATTATGTGTTTAAGGCCATGGCGTACTACATTCTGACTCCGTAGGCTTCTATTGAATGCTGGAATTTCTTCAGTTTTATCAAACTGTTAAAGTTTCACAACATACAATTCAGCCTGTTTTGAATGCACTGTTTTTGTGATGTCACAAAAACCAACGCACTTATGTTTTCTGTATGGCCAAAAGTATGTGGACACCTGACCATCTGACTTATGTGGGTTTATTGGACATTCCTTTACAAAACTATGAGAATAAACATGAAGCTGCCCCTTCTTTACAGCTATAACAGCCTCGACTCCTTTAGGCAAGCTTTCCACAAGATTTGGTAGTGTGTCTGTGGGAATTTGTACCAAAAGAGCATTCGTGGGGTCAGGTGAGAAGGCCTGGCTCACAATCGACCTTCCCATTAAATCTAAATGTATTCACTGGAGCTCCTCCACACCAAACTCTTCAAACCATGTCTTTATGGAGCTCAGCATCACAGTCATGCTGGAAAAGGGTCTTCCCCAAACTGCTGCCACAAGTTGGAGGCATATAACTGTCTAAACTGTCTTTGTATGCTGTGGCATTAACACCATCCTTCACTGGAACTAAGGGGCCCAAACCCTGAAAAACAACCCCAGCTCATTATCCCTCCTCCACCAAACTCCACTGTTGGCACTGTGCGTTCTGCTAGGCAGTTCCTCCTGGAATCTGTTTAATTCCAGATTTGTCAATCCGTCTGCCAGAAGTTTGACACATTACTCCAGAGAACATTTCCACCACTCCAGACTCCAGTGGCGGTGTGGTTTGCACCACTCCAGCTAACACTTGGCATTGCACATAGTGATCTTAGGCCATGAAAACCCATTTCATGAAGTTCCTGATGCACAGTTCTTGTGCTGATGTTGCTTCCAGAGATGTGCTTCGTGGCTGAGCTGTTTGTGCTCATAGATGTTTGCATGTAACAATAATACAGTTAATAATAGACTTACAGTTGGCCAGGGCAGATCTAACAGGCCAGGAATTTCACACACTGACTTATGGTAAAGGTGCCATCCCATTTCAGTGCCAAGTTGAAAGTAACTTATCTCTTCAGTATGACGCATTTTAATACCAGTGTTTCTCAGTCGAGACTGCAAGGCTATGCGCTTGCTTTTATACACCTCTTAGCAATGGATGTGGCTGAAACACCTGAACTTAATAATTAGGAGGGGTGTCCACATACTTTTGGCAAAAAAAACTTATAAAAGAAGTTAATGTAAAAAGACATTATATTGTACCATTTCTATTGGTCCAATAACACCATGGCAGCTGGTGTTTTTCAAATTAAGCAAAAAAAAAAAAAAAAGGTTTGTTTATTACTCTTACAATATATAACTCAATACAACTCTTCACTATGATGTTTTAGAGCTAGTGGTAGCAGTTCTACCCAAACAAGTCAAATTAGCATACACAATTCGATTCGCTTATAGGCAGAATACAACATCAGCATCAAGTGTTGGCCTACTAAAGTAAAGAAGTGAATTATTTACCATGTTGTTGCACTGAAAAAGTAAAGACATTTCCATACATCTTGCGACACTAGTGCTGATATCTAAGCAACCCCAAGGACCTGCATGCTTAAGGACTGGTTTGTTTTGGATAATGTGCTCTAATCTCTGGAGAGGCGAGCTAACGGCTCGCTAATCTACAGTATCTGGTTGCTGAGCTAATGGCTAAATGGATGTGTGTTTTTTTTTATTTATTTGTTTTTTTTTTCCTTGAGGAAAGTCAATGCCACAGCACTGGCTTCCGGACATTTGAGAAGATAACATGAACCTGCGCTCAAACCCCAATGCAGGACCCCCCTACTAACACACATGCACACATACACACACAGGCCGGATCAATATGCAGACCTACTGCTTTACGACAGCATGTCTAATATCGATCGCAGAAACATCAGGAGTCCTGGGGTCCGACTTAATGATCATATGAACACACATGCAACAGTAAATGCACCCACATAAGTCTCAGATAAAAGCTTAGATTGTATCCGCTCAAGGCAAAATATGTGGTCTTACACTCTATTAACTCTGTATTAAATCTGAATTTTATTCCATTTAGCCTTTTTTTAAAATGACACACTGAATAGTTACTTAACATCTGCTTTGACTGTGCAAACACAGAACACAAGATGATTTAAAATCTCTAAATGTCTCTTTTCAGTGTGTTGAGTAAAGAGAAATGTAACCTTAACTTATATTTTCATTACTGGGTCTGTTTTGTGTCCTGGCATAATTCAACAAGACTGTAAAAAATGAACCATAAGTCTTCAATGGGCTTATATGGGCTGATATCATGGAAAACTGAATTTTCCTTTAATAACAGATTTTGATAAAACAGTTTGACGTAATATGTATAAGCTGCTAATACATGTATGTATATATATATATATATATATATATATATATATATATATATATATATATATATATATATATATATATGTATATGTATGTATAAACATATCGTTCACCCTCCAGTCCACATGTGTAGAAACTGAGGTGAAAAAACAGCCTGTTTTAAATTAAATTAATTGTTTTTGTGATGTCATGAAAACCAGTGCTCTTACATACACACACACACACACACACACACACACACACACATATATATATATATATATATATATATATTCAGCCTACAGTAATTTAGCCCCGCCCACTCACTTGAAGCATTACAGAGTATTTCAGCCTTGACTCCTTTTTGAAGGAGGACCAATACAGAACAACCAATCAGAACAGAGCTCTTTTACATTCATCAGTCTCAAATGCACATGAGTAAAAACAATAAAAAGGGGTGAAGAGATGTTGGGAAATATTTACAGAAAAATTAATGATGATGTTTTTTGGTACATAAATAAACTCTCATGGAAAAACAATACATTCCAAAAAAATGTAGGAAACGGGCCCTAAAAGTCAAATTTATTGTGGATATTTTTTTAGGATGTTTAAAATAATGTTTCAGCCAACATGAATCTCTACATCTGTTGTACACAAGCCTACTTGCCAAATTGTGTCTTTATGGAGCTCGCTCTGTGCACAGGGTCACAGTCACGCTAGAACAGGAAAGGGTCTTCCCCAAAGTGCTGCCACAAAGTGGGAAGCATATAATTGTGAAAAATGTCTTTTTTACACTGTGCCATTAAAATCACCCTTCACTGGAACTAAGGGGCTCAAACCCTGAAAAACAGTCTCAACTCATTATCCCTCCTCCACCAAACTTCACTGTTGGCACTGTGCATTCTGGTAGGTAGTGTTCTCCTGCAATCCATTAAACCCAGATTTGTCCATCAGATTGAAAGATGCAGGGAAACTAAACTGCAGCTAAACTAAACTGCAGTCGAGCTAAACTGCAGCTAAACTAAACTGCAGTTGAGCTAAACTGCAACGCTAAACTGAAGTCAAGCTAAATTGCAGCTAAACTAAACTGCTGCTAAACTGCAGCATAACTAAACTGCAATTGAGATGAACTGCAGCTAAACTAAACTGCAGGTAAACTAAACTGCAGTTGAGCCAAACTAAAGTCGAGCTAAACTGCAGCTAAACTAAACTGCAGCTAAACTGCAGTCGAGCCAAACTGCAGCTAAACTAAACTGCGGCTAAACTGTTGTATGCTGATTTATGTCAAAGCATTTAGTTTTTGTGACATCACAAAATGAATTCATTCAAAACAGCTGCAATTACGTTCTTTATATTGACTGCATTGACTGGGAAGTGGATGATTTTGAAAATTTCACATTGGTTCACAAATTACATCAAACTTTTCTATTAGAAAGTGAGGAAAATTCATGATATAGGTCCTTGAAAGTAAACATGATATAAAACACAAATTCAGTCAAGCAGATGAGGCTGTAGGGTGCAAAGCTGAGCTAAAGAATGCTGTACAACACAATAAAAAACCATAGTATACTTTAGTTTTAGACCAGAGTGCCACTTTAAACTGGCATTAACAATCATGATGATAATTTTCATAACATTACCAGACTCTACATACCATATGCTGTAATATATACCACTATATACTATATTCTATTCATATATTATCAGCATCTTATCTATTAAATCAAATGATCACTGCTAGCTGCCCTCTGTCTGCACTGATATCCAGACAGAGCCTTTAACATCACTCTGTCTATTGCGTTCTATTTAATTAGCTCATGTCTGCTCAGTTAAATATAATTCAATTTAACATAATCACATTCACCTTTGACCAAATGAAATACATATGGTACCTTGTTAGTAATAAATATAAGAAAATGGATTTTTGCTGTATCAAAGCCCTGTGGGAATTTAAAAGAAATATTTAAGCTGTTATTTAAATTGTAGATATTTAAATGGTTTGTGGAATTACTAACTGGCTTTTTATTTTACTTTTTACTCCATTTGAAAAGTCCAGCTGCCCTTTACATTGAGTGAATATTTGATGGTGAATAGAGGAAATGAAATGGTCCAAAATTACTCTCATTAAATCTTGTTATACATACTGAGAGAGATGGGGAGAGAGAGAGAGAGAGAGAGAGAGAGAGAGAGGGAGGGAGGGAGAAGGAGAGAGAGACTGGCAGAGAAAAGAAAAGAGAAAAAAAGAAGAGAAAAGAGAGAGTAAGACAGACAAAGAGAAAAAGAGACAGAAAGAAATAAGAGAGAAAGAAGAAGAAGAGAGAGAGAGAAGTAAGAGCAGTAGAGTGTGTTCATATGCCTGTATCTAAAGCTGAGCCTGGTGTGTGTGTGTGTGTGTGTGTGTGTGTGTGTGTGTGTGCGTGAGTGTCTGTGTGTTTGATAAGTTTAAATTAGCTGGGCTGAAGCTTCTCTAGACGTGTTCCCCTCTGGACTCAATGTGCTGAGAAAACTGATAAAGTTTTTTTTTTTTCTGCAGTTTGCGCAAAGTGTGTATGTGTGTGTGTGGGTGGGTGGGTGTGTGTGCAGTTCATGGTGAAGATGCAGACAGATCTAGTCATCCAGTTCAGCAGCTCTTCTAATGCCTCTCTCTCTCTCTCTCTCTCTCTCTCTCTCTCTCTCTTTCTATTTTTATATGTACATGTATGTATATATGTGTGTGTGTGTGTGTGTGTGTGTGTGTGTGTGTGTGTGTGTGTGTGTGTGTGTTTGAACTTAAGCGTCTCAGCCTGGTCTACATTTTGAATGAGACATAATTCAGGGCCACTATTTGGTAAAACTACAAACAACATCATAAGTGGACTTAAAAATAAATATAAAAGTGTAGAATTTGGATTTTATTAACATCACGCAGGGCTTAGTAACATTGTTCCAATATGTAGTGATATAATGAATCATGTATACTGAGCACCTTCACTTAACTGTGAGGCTGAGCTGCTGCTGCCCAGCCTTGACTTCAGCTTCATTACAGATTCTGTACTTGGCCTCTCTCTCTCTCTCTCTCTCTCTCTCTCTCTCTCTCTCTCCCCACCCCATTCTTTCTATCCCTCTTTCCCTCTCTTTACAACTCTCTCGCCCTCCTCCTTCCTTTCACTTTCAATTGCTCTTTCCTTACTACCAGCTTCTTTCTATCAGCCTTCTCTTCGCCCCCTTCTCTCTCTCTCTCTCTCTCTCTCTCTCTCTCTCTCTCTCTCTCTCTCTCTTTATTCTTCCCATCTATCCTTCTCAATCGCCCCCCCAATCTCTGTGTTGCAGGATGACCTCATGCTCAGCAATGATGCAATCATCAAGCTCTGTGGACTAAGCTGGTGGAAGGAAAGTGGGCGGAGCTGTTCTGTCCTGTGTCACAAATCTTTTAACTAATCAAACCTATTTTAATCAACCAGGACGAGCTGCAATAAATACACATGCACAAGAGTGTTAGTGTGTGTGTGTGTGTGTGTGTGTGTGTGCGTGCGTGTGTGTGTGTGTGTGTGTGTGTGTGTGTGTGCTCGTTCCTCATGCACTCATCTCCATTCCCTCTGTGTGTTCTGAGATGATCTCATGGACCATGTGTCATGTCAAACAGGCCACTATCAGTCCATCAGTCAACACGTAATAGTTTTCCTGGAATTTAAGAATATCATAACATGAATCTGTTTCTAGACATTCATATTTATTTTAATCATTTTTTGCCAGTGAAATTACAGTATTCCTTTAGCAGAATACAAAACTGGGACAAGTGAAATCATCTGCTAATGGAATCATATCATCTCACTACATGAACCAAGTAAAATGTCTAGAAACAGGTTGAATACTATTGCTATTTTATTTTATACAATTTACGCAGATCAGAGATTACAACATTTTAGATGTTTGGCTAACACAGGCCTAGTTAGCCCAGCTAACACAGTTAAAAAGGGAAAAATGGTACAGAACCATGTAAGAACCACACAAATAACTCTTTGTATGATTAAAGGGTTCTTTCCATCATGAAATTATTCTTCAAATTGATAGAGAATGAGCTGTAGATGGTTCTATGGGGTTCTTTAGAGCTCCAAAAAGGGTTCTTTTAGTGTTATGAGCGTGACATCATAACTACAGCAGAGACCTTTTGGTGATATATAGAACCTTTTTCTATATAAACCCATCTACAGCACCTTCTCCATCAGTGTGAAGAACCATTTCATGATGCAAAGAACTCTTTATTCATGCCAAGGGTTTTTTTGGCTGTTCGTGATTCTATATAGAACCACTTTCTTCTCTAAAGAACCCTTGAAAGACCTCTTTTAAGAGTGTAGTTAGCAGAAAGGTCAGGTCAGAGCCGGCCATGCTATCTAGTTCATCCATTTTGCGCCATTTTTTCATTTTTTCACATGATCTGCTGTTTATATTGTGTCAAGATTTTATGATGAACCGACTAACAAGACTAAAATGACCTGGAATAAACATTATTATACATTCATTTACACCCAAAGTTAAGAATGTTTTGTTTTTCTCCTGTAAAATTCCCACTTTGTTCAGACAGCAACAATATACTCACTATATAAGCACACTGTCACATTTTACAGTCCTGTTCAAACATAAAATCACACAGGTGTAAAAAAACTGTTAGCCTGGTAATATTTTCTCCATCATCCAGTGATGAATAGGCAGTGGCAGTTGTGGGCTGGTGGTTACGGAACCAGCCCTGTAACCAAAGGTTTCGATCCCCTGAGCCGATAGTACATAACTGAGGTGTCCTTGAGCAAGACACTTAACCCCCAACTGTTCCCCGGTTGCTGTGGATAGGACTGCTCACCACTCTGGGCAAGTGTGCTTACTGACCCCTAAAGTTTGTGTTCACTAGTGTGTATGTGGTGTTTCACTGCACAGACGGGTTAAATAGTGGAGGTGAACACAATTTCCCCACTGTGGGACTAATAAGGGTCACTTAATGAAATGTAGCGAATACCTGAACAGTGATTTCAGTAATGAAATACTGGCACCTGGAAGAGTTAACCCAGCGCACATCCCTGATACAAACCACAGGATATCTCATTATTTGGTTTAATGGTCATTTGAACGATAGTGTACATCCCCTACACCACCAGTCGACATCTGCTCCTGCCTCAGGACAAGCCAAATGACACACAGATAAGCACCAAAAACAACACACGGGTGTTGCAGTGCAGTGCTGAGCTGCTCGAGCTACTGCTGATCTTCCTTCACTTTTTCTGTGAGCTGCCCCATTCAGCTCCATCTGTTCCAGAGTGGCTTCGTGCTTTTTTCAGTGCTCAGCAGGCAAAACTCTTCATAACTAGAACAGGGCTGAGAATTGATATGCAATACTTTCATGGTATTGACTGAATGACTTCAATACCACAGAGTATAGAAAGGCTCTGTGCTGTTCAATATCTCATATTAGTGCTTAGTCAGTCTTATCAGCATCACTGAGCCTATAAGCAGGTCACAAAATCGGGACTGTTGAACAGACGATTATCTTGTTGTGAACTTTGACAATCTGGTGAAATAATATGACTCTAAGAATCTTTCTTGTTTGAAACCTATGTAAAAGGTAAAAAGATCTAAAAGGAATACATGCATTTTGTAAAACTGTATTTTTTTACTGTACATATACATCGATCAGGCATAACATTATGAGCACCTCCTTGTTTCTACACTTATTGCCCATTTGATCAGCTCCACTTACTGTATAGCTGCACTTTGTAGTTCTACTGTTACAGACTGTAGTCCATCTGTTTCTCTGATACTTTGTTACCCCCTTTTACCCTGTTCTTCAGTGGTCAGGACCCCATGGACCATCACAGTAAGTGGAGTCGATAAACTGGACAATGATGTTGTGCCTGATTGGTGTATAGATTGTTTGCAAGTCTGTACTGACGTCAGGGTATCAGTATTGGAAGACTGTAAACAATCCCCAGTATTAAACTAGAACAATGGACAAATGGATGAGTAATGAAGGCTGCCTCTTCGGATGAGCTAATGCTAACAGTACAGCTAACCGCTACACCGTTGGAGCTATTGACTCGCCTTCTAGACGAGGACTTTTCTCCTTTGTGGATGATGGGTCAACATGTTAGACATCCAGAGTTTGTTCACTGGAACTAACTAACATCAGCCTAGTTAGTGAAAACGTTGCTGGTGTCAGAGCCAGCTGTGCTATCTAGTTCATAGCCTATCTCAGGTACGTCCACAGCTCATCCACGGCATCACACTCACGTTAAGACACTCGTGTTACATAGTATACTCTTACAACCAACCTTGGTTCTTAAAGGGTTCTTTAGGAAAATGGTTCTATATAGAACTATGAACACTCGAGGAACCATTTGCATGATTAAAGCATTCTTTAGATTGATGGAGAATGTGCTGTAGACGGTTCTGTATAGAACCTTTTTGAAAAGGTTTCTATATAGCACCCAAAATGGTCCTTCTATTGTTACGGTGTCAAGTTTGTGACAATACAAGAACCCTGGTTCGAAAAACCTTCTGCACGATTAGTGTTATTTAGTTTGATGGAGAATGTGCTGTAAGTGGTTCTGTACAGAACCTTCTTGAAAAGGACTCTATATATCATCCAAAAGTGTTCCTCTGTTGTTACAATATAAGAATCCTGGTTCTATACAGAACCATGAACACTTGAAAAACCTTTTGCATGATATCTTTTCTTTAGATTGATTGAAAATGTGCTGTAGATGGTTCTGTCTAGAGCCTTTTTGTAAAGAGTTCTATATAGCACAAAAAAGAGTTCTTCTATTGTTATGGTTTCAAGCATTTAAGAATACAAGAACCCTTCTGGGTGCCATATAGAACTCTTTTCAAAAAGGTTCTATATAGAACCGTCTATAGCACATTTATGCACATTTTCCATCAACCAGAGGAACACTTTCATGAAGCAAAGTTCATGGTTCCATAGAGAACCCTTTTCTTTACTAAAGAACCTTTGATTTAACTTACAGTCAAAGTGAAAGATGTTTATAGCAAAAAATGAACTGCAGTGTTTTTCTTTATTTCACGGCTGAATGTGCTTTTGTTAAGAGATGCTGGTAAAGGTCTCGTCTGTGAGGGTTTAAACCCCACCTGACCGCCTGAATCTGGGTGAGTTCAGCTATTTATAACCTTGCGCACTGGCGGCCTGCCATTAGGGTCAGACAGGAGCTAATACAGATAGCCATTACTGAATGGACACTACAGGTCACTACAATTTCAATCAAGACGGTGAAAATGCAAAGGGGTTCAGGTTGTTTTTATACAAGCAAGTAATATATCTGTGTTCCTCAAATGCAAGCTTCCTCAAATTTCAAGCATCTACTGTTGATGAACAATTCAGCTGAAAACACAAGGTGTTACAATGAACCCCACAGGCGGCACTAACTGTAACAGGAGCAGGAGGTTTAATAATCACTAAAAAGTCTGGTACATCGATGCAAAATTCAATACAGCTGTATGTTGTTTGAACCACACAAGCTTTCCAATTCAAAATACATGATATATAAGATGCATTAAAACATTTATGATTAGTGAAAAGAGGCTGTGTCACACATGGTAAATACATTTTGTATTCTTTACATTTTTGTTAAGTACTTGGTACTTGATTTGAACTGATTAAAAATGAAAATGGTCAAAATTGGTTCAATCTCACTGAAATATCATTTATTTACATCAAAGCGGTAGCACGTTTTTGGTAAATATGTGCATAAAAACTTCCAAAAACTGACCTTTTCTGACTTTCAGTGGAGGAATACTGAGTTCTCATTGTTTACTTTAGGAGACTCAGTCATAACACAGAGCTAAAGCGCTAAAGGTTTTCTTCCGACAACAGCGATATGCTAGGCTATCTGCTAATCTGCTATAGTGAGTTGCATCCTCCTTTGCACAACTCCACACACTCTCAGTGCCATGTCCTGCCTGTGTCCTCTTTTATATGTATTGTGAGTATTCCATGTGTATTGTGCTGTACTGTCTGCACTGCGTATATTTGAACTTAAACCGAAGGTTTGAGTGCGGACATCATATTAAAGGGGATAAAATATGCAGCACTTCCCAGGATACCACCATCACTAGTGCTGTCACAGTACCTGTGACACCTGTGATGCTGTTTTCCTCTGAATAACTCACTTATTTTATTGGTTTACTGCAAACTGAAAATGAGAACATGCTTATTTAAAAAAAAAAAACACAACAGTCTGAGATGCGTTCCCAAACTTTTGATGGGGTCTGTATGTGTAATTGTGGGTACACACACACACACACACACACACACACACACACACACACACACACACACACGTCTGTGTTTGTGTTGTTGCAGCACAGATGGCCTGATAGTGGGTGGCTGCCCAGCTCTACTAACCCCAACCCATCTCTCTCTCTCCCTTTCTCTCTCTCACCCCTCTGCCTTTCAGTTCCTCCCACTTTCTTTGATCCCCTCTTTCCTCTCTCTTGCCCCTCATCTCTTTCTCTCTCCCTCTCTTTCCTGTCACCCCTCCCTTTCTCTCTCGTCATCTATCTCTTTCTCCCTTTCTCTCTTCTCTCTCTCCCTCTCTTGTGCTCTTGCCCCCTCCCTTCCTCTCTCTCTCTCTCTTCATCTATATTTCTTTCTCCCTCTCTCTCTTCTCTCTCTCCATCTCTTGTGCTCTCGCCCCCTCTCTTCCTCTCTCTCTCTCTTCATCTATATTTCTCTCTCTCCCTCTCGGCCCTCTGTTCCTCCCTCTTTCTTTCACCCCCTCTCTCTCTTCTCTCTTGCCTTTATCTCTCTCTCTTCTCTCTTGCCTTTATCTCTCTCTCTCTCTCTCACGCTCTCTCTCTCTGTCTCCCTCTCTTTTCTCTCGCCCCCTTCCTTTCTCTCTCTATCTTCATCTCTCTTTCTCTCTTTCCCACACTCTTCTCTCTCTCTCTCTCTCTCTCTCTCTCTCTCTCTCTCTCTCTCTCTCTCTCTCTCCCCCTCCCTCTCTCCCTGGCTGCTACAGGCCGTGCAAGATTGCGGTGCATTCATCATTGTAATCACATCAATTAATTATTCAGTGCTCGGCTTCGTTTGCCTGCCAGGCCTTGATTAGGAATGTTGAGCGCGGAGGGGGTCGGGCCTGCACTCTCGGAGCCGCGTCAGGTCCTGATGAAAAAGTGTTGCGAGCTCAGGTTCGGTCAGAGCGACAACCTCTGTTAGCGCATGTCGCTAATTACACATTGCATGGTAATTGCACACTGTAATTAGCGCAAGTGTAATGCCTGGCCACTGAGGCCCCGTCGGCAAAGCCAGCACTTCTTACAGGTTGAGGTGGAGCTTCAGTGCTGGAAACAACAGATTAGGAAAGACAAGTGGAAGGAAGAGGAGTGGCTTCTCCTTCTCTTTCCCCATCTTTCATTTCAATCTCAGTCTCTCTTTATTTTTCAGATTGGCTAATTGCTCCTGATCTGGACTGGATCAAGCAGGTTTCATTAGGGTTCTTGCAGGCCGGCCAGCCACCCGCTGCTCTGGGGCTCATCAGCCCAGATTACTCGAGTGTGAGCACCAGCTGGGTAGATGGGGCAGCAGATGGCGGATGATCGGCGGCCCCCGATGGCCTGATTTGGGACAGCGTCTCCACGTCAAGCGCAACAGGGCCTGTGGCACTAAGTTTGGGGCATGCTTTTTTTTGGCTATTTTTGGCCAAACTTTAGAACCTTAAGTACTGACAATATCTATAATTTGCTCAGGAAAGCATAACATGACATATTTTATCATAATAAAGATAAATGTCATCATCCTGCCCACCCTTACATGCTTTTACTGTGTTGTCCACCTCTATATTCAGGGTCGTGACTGTCTCACAGCGTCACGATGAGTTTGTGGTGTTAAGCCAGGATTCTCCCACGTAATCATTTGGCACAAAGCCTCCCAGCAAACTCATGACTGCAGTGTTGCCCTGCACTGGGATCTCTCCGCTATACACCCACACCGCTCACAGACACAGATGGGTAGCAGGCGTGGGTTTGACTCACTATTATGACTAGTTGCTCTGTGGTGACTTGTTGAATCGGACACGTAGACATACATTTGCCTTTGCTCATATCAAAACAGTGCTGTCAGGCTTCAGCGGCGTCCTATTCCTGTTGTCTATCCTTCTATCATATTCGGCACACATACCGAGAACACTAGCACACCCGCACACACACTAATCTGCTTTGTTCAACATATGAATAGAACAATAGATCTGAAAAGAAAGCTTTAATTTCTCATCCTCCATCCGAAATGCAAAGACGTATGACTAAGCATTCGTAACACCCTACAGTCTTCCACCTTCTCTTTCAGATTGTCATCCATCATTCAACCCCTGCCACTCATTATGGGGCATGTCGCTCGTCCCGCATAAATTAAATCTGCTTCCTTTTTATAGAATAATTGCGACTACATCAAGGACGGCATCAGCAAGCCTCTTTTTCTTCCGTTAGACGGACAAAGGGGCTTTTTCATTTCAGAAATTCAATTACTTCCATTCACATTGAGACATGGTTCATAGCCCTGCTGCTTGATTAGGCACTCAGTCTGCTCTCGAGGTCTTCCTGCCAGAGCAGAACGCCCTGCCAGTGCTCAAATGAGGGTCCGAACCTGCAACACGCGTTGGACAAGTCAAGGAAAGCCTGGCACGTCATGAATCCTATGGCTCTGAAGAGGCATAACTGGATAACAAGGAAACCACCAGATATTTATTGCTGATCTCTGATACCTCCAGCACTAGGAGAACTACTGCTCTAAGGCTGGACATACACATTTTCACTACTACATTATTATGTCTATAATAATAATGTAACTAATGTTCAGAACTGATGTAAAGTAAACCCAGTCCACACAGTCCAAATATGGAAACTGCAAAAACAGTCCATTCCTGTGAAGTCACAACCCCGTTTCTGTGACGTGAAGAACCAACTCATTAACATATATGTTGTGTCCCTCCACAGCTAACAATATTAACAATGACAATTTTGTAATTGCCTCTAAAACATCTTTTGATTTTTGATGATGTCAGTGCATACCAGCAGGTGGTTAAAAATAATATTAACCACTAATATAATGTTTTACCCCCACCATCTGCACGAATCAAGGACAGAAAACGCTCAGTTCACTCAGAGACACTCCCTGATACCATGTTTTGCTTAGAAATATGTGACGGTATGGAAGGAAAATTAATTCTGGCTATCAGTTGATGTTGACTTTAATAAATCTTAGATTGAGAAAGCATTAGCAGCTATTCAAAACTTCAACATCTCTATTACTAACATAACGCTAATAGCGATGCCACAATCACTGCATTTAAATTCTCATATAAATGATTGGGTTGACATTGTATTTGTCGATTCTTGTTCATTATGTGGAACTATTAAAGTACATAAAGTGGCCAAATTGGTTGTTAAACCATCTGGCTCGCTTATGCTTCCTTAGCAACACTGTTTACTTTTGAACTGATACATTACACTGTTGTCTACAGTTACAGAGAATCATTTGTAGACTCAAGCAAAGCAACATTTTTAGCTTGAGTTTTAAAATACAGCAAAGCTTGTTCTGCCAGCATACATGCTAAAAGCATTAGAATTAGCTGCATAGTTAACAAAGAAACAGACATTACACATACTGCCCTCTAAACATGTTAAACACAGAGTTAGATGTTAATGCATGCATTCACTGCTTTCTTTTATTTCCATTTATTTCTCTCAGCTCAACAAGCTCAATTGTGATTTTGCTAGGTGTTCCATAATATTAACTTGAAATCTAATGACTGGAAAACTAGCTTAAATAACTGTGATTATGTCAAAAAAACTGGGATTAGGTGATTATGCAATAACTGTGGTTTATGTAATAAAGGTGAATTTGTAGTAACAGTGACAGGCCTAAAGGGTTATACCAACACTTTAATCACTATTAATCAAATCTGGAAAAAAAATCCCAAATATCTCCAAAATGGCAATTTTACACGAGAGGCAAAAAATATTTTTTTCCAAGCAATTTGGGAGCATTTCTATCATAACAGGTTCACCTGATGTGAACATCGTAAAAAATAAAGATGCTTTTGACAGTGATGATATGCAATCAGCAGGTCAGCACAACCAAACTATCAAATTTCATCACCTCATAGATGAGAAACAAATGAAAGTTCCTGTTTAGCTATTTACTACCACATGCAGCTCCATAAAACAGTGCCGTCCATGCCATTCACCTCTCTCTGGGTGTCTCTCTCAATTTGACAGCGTGATGGCGTGACTCATTGAAGTTCGTCACGTATGAAGTGGGCCGTGATCGCCTGCTGTTTCTGACTGAATACAGGAAGTTGTCTGCCCTTTATATTTCTCCCACCACTTTCCCTACAAAGATCAACAGCTTGCAGCTGTTCCACACAAAACACCTCCGAACAACAGTGGAGGATTTACAACGTCCAAAACACGCGTTTTATTTCTTCTTTTTTTTTTACCACAAAAATGGAATTGGCCTTTTTTAGACCATAAATTATGAAATGAAGCTATGAGATCTAGAACACTGTCAGGCTATATGCACAAAATCCCATAAGCTCAGCCTTTGCCAGCCATTGCTAATCATTTTTCCCACAGCTACTTTTGGGCTTCGGCAAAGCAGCTTACACTGAGGTTTCTTGGCAAAACCTTTGGTTTCTTTGCGGCCCATAGGGAGAATTTCACAACATGCAATTTTTCAGTTAAGCATAATGACTTTTATCCATCTGACTGCTAAATCTCTCTTGGCGAAAACTCTCTATGGTCATCGAACCGCCAAACATGGCTAAAAGTGTGCCAGAGTTGCGAATGCGTTCATATTGTTGTTAACAGCAGAACAAGCACAAGGCAGTCCATAAAATATTGATAATCATGGCAAATAAACAACTTATTTATCAGAGGATAAAAGGGAATCGCTGAACACAGGCCGACGATAACAACACACAAAGATGATTCTGATTATTGTAGATGAGATGGCGTAGTTGCGTTTCCAACTTCAGAAATGTGAAGAGAACAAAGGTGCCCCACTGTTTTCACCAGAGGCTGTGTTGTCTGTGTGCTCTGGGAAAGAAGCTCAGTCCAATTATGGAAACACAAGTGCACTTTCTCTCACTGCTCCAGGCAAAGGGCTGAAGTACTGAAGTACAAGCCAACTACTGGCTCTGCTTGGCCCTTGCTAGCCATGCTGTCAATTTCCAGTCATGCCAGTGGTTGTGCACTGAATGTCCAAAAGCATCCAGGCATGTGCTTAACTGACATTTCTTCTGAAATCATTAAGATTAAGTGACCAATAACAGACTCTACTGTTTTGTGAAGGCTTTACAATACATTCTGAAACATCGCTGCTGAGATTTGACTCCGTTCAACCCCAAGAACATTGATGAAGTTAGCAAAGATGTCAACTGATTCGGTCTGGCTGACAAATGCTGCTTCAACTCATCCTAAACTTGTTTAATCATCAAGCTTCATCATCCCAGCTCCAAAGATGTGCAAAAATGTGTCATTCCCTAAAAGGTGTTTAATGGAGCTTCGTCACTCCAACTCATTCCAAAAGTGTTCAGCTGAGCGTCATCACTCCAACTCATCCCAAAAGGGTTCAACAGAGCGTCATCACTTCAACTCATCCTAAAAGTCTCATCACTTCAACTCATTCCCAACAGTGTTCAACGGAGCTTCATTACTCCAACTCATCCCAGAAACGTTCAGTGGAACCTCTTCACTCAAACTAATCCCAAAGGTGTTCAGGTGGAGTTTCAACCCACCTTGAAAGTGTTCAATAGGATTACATCACGCCAATTCATTCCAAAGATGTGCAGGTGCAGCTTCATCTTTACAGTTCATCCCAAAAGTGCTGGTGCTTCATTATCAAACTCATCTCAAAGCTGTTCCAACAGAGCTTCATCTTGCCAACTTATACTATTGGTGTTTAAAGGAGTTTAATCACTCCAACTCATTTCAAAGTTGTCCAATGAAGCTTCAACACATCCCAAAAGTGTTCAAAGGAACTTTGTCTCTCCAACTCACTGCAAAGGTGTTCAGTGGAACTTCATCACACCAACTCATCCTAACGCTGCTTGATGGTGTTTCATAAGCTCAATTCACATCTATCAGAAAAAAATGATCAATGGAGCTTCAAGTCTTTAAGGCAATCAAATATGCCTAATCGCTTTAAAGAATGTGATTCTACAGCTCCACAGCTCAACTGAGTGTAAAGTTTTATATCTCTGACACTTGATATTGCACAAATGACCTCATTCCAACTGTTTGGAGCTACTCCAGAGTTTTGCATTCTACTGTCTGTGCTTTTCTTTGGAGATTTTATGGCTTGTACTTGCAGTTTAACATGTGTATCAACAGTGATTGCACAGCTGAATATGCAAATTACAAGAGGCATTTGAACACATTTTGCATATACATAATTTCTGCAGAGTAACACCGTTTCCTCATGGCTATACTGAAGAAGTGCCACCAGTGCTTGTAAGGCCTGTGTTTGCTTAGTAGAGAAATATGCCACAAAGCTGATGGGTAAACACCGCTAAGTGAGACTAGCACTTTGTATTGATGTACGCTTTGTGTGGCTATGCACACCACATATGACAGGAGCCTCAAGAGCTTTTGCTTCATTCTTCGTGGTTTTACCTTGTCTTTGAGAGAGTGTAATCCTGTACCTACAGTATAATCCCCCTGACAGCGCTTGCAGTGGGCCCACTTCAACTGCCTGAACAACGTCTTCTCACATCACTGAACATATGTACACTGTCAGTTCCTCGCCTGGTGGAGAAACCTGTACTGATGGCAGGTCAGAGATCAATGGAATAGGTCTTAAATGGGGCATCTAGAATGGGAGTGCTACTGCTGGGCATTGAGATGGTCAAATAAATGCTCATATGTAAATATGGAAGTTCCAAACAAACCCAGTCTTTTTGTACAGGCATTAAAAAACCCACACAGACAGTACTCTGTATTGTACTGGGAAATATGGGAAATGCCCAACTGATGAGCCGTTAACCCATATGTGCGTTAAGAAAATGAATAATTGCAGACTTGTTCACGGCCCTTGGTCCTGCTCACACCTGTATTGGGTGGTCCAATCTTAAACCGACTCAGTGCTTCGTTCATAGGGCCCAAAAATGGTTCAAATGATCGGATCATAACGCATCTCAGAGATTCTCGTCTTTGGAGTATGTCAGGAAATGAGAATGACCACATAACGCTAAACCCAATGCATCCTTGATGGCAACACCTTAATCAACTTAATCAACATCGCATCAAGACAAAAGTAGCTGCATAAATTTTATCTCCTCCTTATAATTGCGATAGCAGTTAACAGCAATCTATACACAAACAAAGATGATCACCATATTTTTGTCTGGCTGTCACTATTTTAGTAAATATCTGCAGCAACCTCCTACCATCCATGAAATCGGATTGTCTCTGACCACTGGAGATGCATTTGAGACCCAGTGCCATGTAGAAACATCTATATGACTCACTGGCCACTTATTATGAGACCACTGTAGCTAGACATTAATACAACTTATGAACAGTGCCTTAGCAAATTCAATAAAGTGCTCAGCAAAGCAGAAATAGGGTCACAGGACCCATCACCATTTTGAGCACATGAAGGTCAAAGATACAATTCATGCTTCTTTTAATAGAAATGTTTTGGGCTCCCCCGCGACCCTGAGGGAGAAGCGGCTTAGAAAAAGTGTGTGTGTGTGTGTGTGTGTGTGTGTGTTTTGGGCTCCATTTACCAGGATATGCCACTGTGTTCCACCATGATGATGTCACTGCTAACCCAGCTAACTATGAGTAGAAGCTGGCAGGGAATTTTATGGATTTTGTACCCTTCATTCATTAATGTTAAGCCAGCGGAGAACCTGCAGATATCTTAGGCTCTATGTTCTAGTATGATGACATAACAATGTAGACTTTGCTGACTAACTTATGTCAATTTAGACAAATGATCATCACATCTTCAGAGTTATAATGATAAATGATAAAACTGATTTATTTATTTTTATTTGTGATTTTTTATTTTTATGACAAGTTCATAAACTTCAACATGGCAGAGCAGAAACTGGTCGACAGAGGAGACAAAGTTCATGCTCTGATCTTTAAAAGATGGCGGTGGGATGGACGTCCGGCTTGTCTGCCTCGAACACGACGTCTTCCTCTCGGCCTTCTTTAATGTGGACATGTGAAGGACGAGTCTGACGTAATTTTGAAGCAATTAGAAACACAAGTGCACCAGCTGACAACATCTACACTAAGTGGTTCCCATGCACATAATTTTGGATCGGATTACTCGTAGTGCGCATGTAAACGAAGATTTTCCATCAGAGCTAACAGTGTCCTAGCTAATCTGATAACCAAGTTATAAGGACGAAGATGAGTCAATTTTACACGCGACTGGCCACAAAGGGGCCTGCAGAAAGAGCTTAAATATAGACAAGGAAAAAAAAATATGTAGCATGTCAAAGAAAATGGAAAAAAAGACCATTTGAATAACACTGGCACATATCTGAAGTTAGCTCAAGGTTAATGCTAACTACTGTTAGCCTCTGGAGCTTGAAGCGGTTATTCATCCAAATATGGCTAACCTTGAGTGGAAGCTGGCAGAGAGGGTAGCATGATTATGTTAACAGCTGCTAGCTTTCTCTAGGTGCTACCAACAGTAGCATTTTGGCTGAACTATCCTTTGGGCTCCCAGCAGCTGTGGCATCACATCTCTCTTTATATCCCCCCACACTCCTTTCATTCTCTGCGAGCGTTGCAAATCAGCGTCCCTCTGCTGCCTCTGAGCGTGTATATGAGGTTTGGCTCCTTTTTACACTGTCAAATCGCTAATCCTGCCTTGGAATCGCGCTCTGTTCTTTGCAGGTTATTGCAGATTAGGGGATTGTATGAGATTGGATTTGGTGGTGGTGGGGGTGGGGGTGGGGGGATTGGAGCCGATTCTAAGCGCTTTTATTCCCCTTTCTTTCCTTTTCTCTTCCTTTCTTTCCTTCCTCTTTGTAAACAAGCAGGTGTGTCACCGGGACTTTTACGAGATTGGGTTTTAATGGCACCTCATTAGTCTGATGAAAGAGCTCAACACCCATCGAATAATTTCCCTTTATCCGGGTGGTAAGTGTACAGTGGTTTAGCGCTTTTGAATAATCAATCTACATTTCGGGTCCCTGCCACACCGCCGCTGCTGGGATCGCTTGAGTTTCTGTTTTATCAGATTCTGCAAGACAGCATCCCCAGAACCTCCTGCCTCCATGTTTGTTTCTGCTTCTCTCCCAATGTTCAAAGGCTTCCTTCCTTGCTTTCTGTGTATTCGGCACGTATTGAAGTCACAGCCTGTGTTTTCCCTCGAGACCCTTCTCGCGCTCCTTTAAAAATGCAGCAACGGGTTATGCTACTCTTCATTACCTCCTCTTTCTTCTTCTCTCATCTCGCTCTCTCTCTGTTCTTCTTCATATTTATTCGGAGGTGGTTGATTGTGGGCTCGATGCTGCGGTTCCCCCAGGTTTTTTTTCCGAACACGTAACGCATTTTAATATCAGCAAAGGGCACGATTGCAGTACAGGCTTGATCTCTCTGCCGCAGGAAGAGGACACATCATGAACGGAGACAACAGTGCTGTGCTGGAGTGTTATCTACATTTTCCAAACACTTATAAAATCTCCAACAGATCTCACACTGTGAGAAATCTCTTCACTTCCATGTACCAGTATATATATATATGTATCACAGTCAAGGTACTGTAAAAATGAATGGTTAATATCCATTTTTTTGCAACAAAGAACAAAGGTTGAGTATATGACAATAAATCATCCTTACACTGTATTTTAACAATGTTGTTAATTTACAGAATTAGCATAAATTCACAAAACCAAATTGTTGCCTTCATTGTAAAGAGATTTGTGTTTGTTCTGATGGCTGTTGGTTGGTTTTTATCATGGACAAAAACTTGTCAGAATTACTAGCTGAGGTTGAATTACAGCAAAAGTTAGCATTTCTAAGAAAATAAAATATAGTAAATTTACAGATTTTACCATCACTGAGAAAATGTGTTTTTATTGTTAATTAAGAGGTTTTGTCTGCCATCCTCTTTTACTTACTTACATAAATCAGTGTTAGGTAGGATTTCTAAGAGAGCTATGATTATAAATACATTCAATTACTCATTTAAAAAGTAATAATTATAGTTTATTTTCTTGTTAAATAATTATTAATGGCCAATTTGGAATGATGGTAATCGATATTTTAAATTCTCCTACACAGCTCTCTCACAGCAAAAAGATGGACACACCCATTTCTGTGTTTATTTGACTTCTAAGTCTTTGAAAAACATAGTTTTTAACTGCTTTTAAATAAGAGTTTAATTTAGTATGTAAACATTGGTAATTGGTAACATTGGTGAACTGATCACTCCCCAGCTCATTCAGTCCATGTATGGAAACTAAGTTGCCTGATTTGAATTCGTTGCTTGTTGTGATGTCACAAAAATCTATCCACCTATTCAGCCTACAGCAGCTCTGCCCATTCATGCTGTTATTATAAGCAGTGTTTTAGCCCAGACAACGTTTAGAACAAAGCACAATTGTCAGCTATTCAGAGCAGAGCTCATTTACAGTCTTAAAGACACATAACAAAAGCAGCCAGTTTAATCTTAAAGGAAAAAGAGAGCATGGAAAATGGATATTTAAATTGGCTCACCAGAAAGTAGCCCACTCCTTCAGCCAATGAGAGAACGTTTTTATATATAGATGCTTTTTTACTTTTTCTTTATCTTCTTATCTTTCTTTTGCATTTTATTTTTTAAAAATGTAGAAACGCTTACACTTTGCAGCTAGCAGTTACACAATTTTAACTGAATTAAAAGACGAGGCAGCATGCCTAATCTGTAAAGAAACTGTTGCAGCATGTAAAGCTGCACTGTTCTGGGGATTTGGAGACCTCTCTGGTGGAAGTGTGTAATTGCATGTAATGTGTGAAACAACATGTACCATTGGTTGCGTTTCAGACCCCTTGCCCCGAATGGATGAATCTGCTGAGTGTGAGCATTGAAAGAATAGAAGAATAGAATTAAGAAAAATTTGTTACTGTGTTTGCACACTGTGAAATTAGATCTCTACATTTGAAACACCCACATACATGCAAACTAGTGAACACACACACTAGGGGGAAGTCAGCACACTTTCCCGGAGCAGTGGGCAGCCCTATCCACAGCGCCCGGGGAGCAATTGGGGATTAGGTGCCTTGCTCAAGGGCACTTCAGTCACGGACTGTCAGCCGAGGAGATCAAACCGGCAACCTTCTGGTCACAGGGCTGCTTCCCTAACCTCCAGCCCATGACTGAAAGAGAATTCAAAGAGGACTCAGTTAAACCTTGGTGAGGGACGCATCTTATGAGGATATGAGTGAATTATCTATTTCGATTGTCATCTTATCTTCATCATTCTAATGCTGAGTTAGCATTTGAGGTCTAAACATTAAGCCAGACCTTCTTTTTGAGTCTGTGTGTGACATTAATTCGTAAAGAATCTCACATAGTGGAGCTAGCTAGCTATTTTGTCTTTTTGGCTCTCGGCCCACAACAAATATTACATTTTAGCCTCCCTGAGACAAATTGTTTGGGCACCCTGGCTCGAATCTGTCTAGTTATTGTAATACGTCTCTTGAAACTATGGATGTCATTTTCTATATTTGTCATTCCCGTCGCGAAAGGACTTTGGCTTATGAAGCACGTCTTTGCATTATGGAGCATTATAGTTTGATGTTTGATGTTACTGGTGTGCAAAAATCCTCGATGGTGACATTTAGTATTTATCTATGGCCATTTGGAGGACAAAATATGTTCTTTTGCCACACCGTTGAGAGAGAGCTGTTCTAAAAACATGAACTGTTTCAGCAGCTCAGTTTAAGTGATTGAGTCAGGCTGTAAGACGGATTGATGTCTCAGAGAGAGCCAAGAGCGCAGAGATGAAAAACAGAGTGGGGGAGCAAGAGAGGAGGGGAATGAACGAGTGCACAGAGCAGGGAGGTGAGCACAACATCCATTTTATGGATCCCAGGAGAGGAAAAACATACGAGCGGTGAAAGTGGGTAATACCATCGTTTGTCAGCGTGTGGCTATTTCACCCATAAGGTCTGGCTTAATAAAATACCTTATTTTCACAAATTAGCTCAGCTAGCATGAGACTTTGTGTAAGACAACGTGTAATTCTTCGCACGTTCAATTACTCACACTCAAAGTGCTGCTAAACGCATGTTCATGACCTAAAGGCCATAAATAAGCCCTGCACTTGGTTAAAAACCGTCCTAATCAGATCAGACTATCATTCTTCATCTTTATTCTGTGGAATATGAACCATTAACCTGCTTCATGGATGACCTTGTCTGCTACTATTCACTAGCACATGATTATATTACAGAGATCACATCCTAAAATGATAGATTGGCAACTGAAAACATCTTGAATGTGGGCAATGGTGTATAATATGTCTTATTATGAGATAGCAAGTCAGGATTTGCATCAATTTCACTTTATTTAAATTATAATACTAAGCAAATGTATCTTATTGCACAGATAAGTTCTTTTATCCTGATAAGAAAACATACAATAAGTAAAAATGTCTAGAATGAGGTCGCTAATCCAATAATAATGTTAAAGTAATCTCATAATTTAGGAATAATGAGAAATATTAGATACATTCAAGATGTATTTTTTTGTAATGATCGTGTTTAAGTCTTGACTTCAACTGGCCATAGTCGAAAGTTAATGTCCAAACCGATGTTAAACCAAAAAGCTAATGTTGAAGCAATGAATGAACATAGCCATCAATTAGTACTGTATAAATTACACTATGCTGATTGGTAGCTACTACCTTCTATGCGCTGTTAGCCACATTAAGGTGTCTTTGCCATCATTAACTCATTCAAATCTTCACCCCAGAGTAGTTGATGATCACGCATGCTCATGTTGGTCATAGATAGATCAGCATGTGAAACTGGAGCTTTCTGTATGTGACTGTGTTTCCTATCACTGTGTAAAAGAAGCTCCTGCTGCCTTTATTGTTGAATGCAGTGCAGTAGTTTCTGAGAAAGTGTGCACTTTTCGCTATGTTATTGTCTCATCACCTTTGCAATCTTAGGTGTATAGCCCCCTTTGTAGCACTTAAATACAAAATAAATGAAAAGTATATTAAAAAATACACACATAAACCATAAAGGACTGAAGTGTACAGAATAATTCTACTTGTGTGTTTGCTGCTCAAATCGGTATGAATAATACATAAATAATCATAAAAGTGGATTATGTTCCAAAAACAGCCATTATTTCTTTTATTTTATCCCTTAAATTTTTAAGATTTTTACTGTGCCTTCAAGACTGATGTATGTAAACAAACTCTCTTTGGGTTGTCTTGCATTGCTCCTCATTCAAAAAGCAGTCGGAGCTGAAACACTCCTCACAAATTTGATTCAAATGGGTGGGGCTAAACCGCTGAAGGCTGAATATGAGGAGGAACGTAAATGTGTTGTTTTTTGCGACATCACAGAAACAATGAGTTCAAAATGGGCTGTTTTTGCTGTTAATTTTCCATATATAAACTGTATGGAGCAGGAGTGACTTGTATCATTTGAATCAGTGCCATTGTTTATATATTTCATCAAACTTGTTTACTTAAAAGTAAATCAAGGATGATTCCATCTTCCATGATATGGGCCCTTTAAAGGGTTAATCTCTACGCCTGAGAGGCTGTGAGACACAGAGCCCCTGCTGGGGTTTATGGGGAGGCGGCTAATGGCTGTGTTTTACGCTCCGGGTGAAAGGACGGGGGGGTTGGGGTGGGGTTCCCCCCACTATCCTCCGCTGTCTTTGTTCACTCCCACCTCAACCGGGCCTAATTAGCGTCCCACCGCATCACGACAGGCGTGATGACGGACGCGTGCCTTTTTCATCATCATCTCCTTTATCTCGCCTAGTCATCACCTTCTCTCGCTCTCTCTCTCTAACCCTGTCTGTCTATGTCTCTCATCCCTCCACCCATCTCTTTCACTTTAAACACTTATGCATACATTTTAACCCCCCCCCCCCACCACTCTTCAGCAGCACCACTTGGCCACAGAGGCCGGTTGCCGTGGTAACGCCTCCCACCGGAGATGGCTACCTTCCCTGTTACCGTAGCAACCAGCTCCCTGCAGGATTCCAAATGAGCCATCTCTCTCACTCATCTCCCTTTTATTCTCTACTGCTGCCTCCCTCTCTCTCTCTCTCTCTCTCTCCCTTCCTCCCCAACACTACAAGATAACATGCCTTTCTTTCCGTTTTACATCACAATGGGTCAGCAATATGCCCCACTGAGTGGCTAGTTGAGTGTGTGCACCTACTGACACTGTTTATTTGCATATTAAATCAACAATTACATCAGAGGCAAATGTGTAAGCAGCAGCACAGCAGTCATGATTCATGCTGGTGTAACAGACCAGCTTTCAGCACTAATTTGACCTTCACATACATACTGCCTCCAGTCTGTACCAGTAGCTACAAAAAGAACTCATTATAAGACTTATACATTTTCACAACAGGGTAATCAGTGAAGCTCCAATCAGCGCTAGCTGAAACGGTGCCATTGTAGGGCTGTCAAAGTTAACGCACTAATACGGCATCGCAACACATAAAAAATTTGCATTAACGCAGGTTCTTCTTGATCCTATGAATCATTCTTAGTTCAAGCTGCAAATTGAATGCGTGCTTCAAGTGAATCACATTGTATTAGAAGTCGTGAGTGATGGAGAAAGGCCTCTTGAAAGGGAAGCCCGCTTGACAAAACTAAGCTGAGTAGCTACTGTGAGCTTCCTATTAACATATTTTATTCATATTATGAAGTCAAACAGGCCTTATATTGTTAAAACAGTATATATATATATATATATATATATATATATATATATATATATATATATATATATATATATAAAATAAAGCACATAGTTATGTTGAACTATGTTGAAGAACATAGTTAGAAAAAAATCTCTGTTGCATCCCCACTTAAGCTCCAAACTGCTTCTGGATGGGATGCAACAGCACCACAACAACTGTGCATCAGGACCTCCATGAAATGGGCTTTTCTGGCCGCACAGCTGTACCCAAATGATAATGTAAAGCATGCTGTCACTGGACTCTCTCTGGAAATGTGCTTTTTGGAGTGATGCAGTCTGATGGGTGAATCTGGGTTTGGTGGATGCCAGGAGAACACCACCAGCCAGAATGCATAGTGCTAACAGTAAGTTTGGTAGAGGAGGGATAATGAGCATGGGCTGTTTTTCAGGATATGGGTCTCTTAATTCCAGTGAAGGGTGATGTTAATGCAAGACAGGTAAGGCAATTATATGTTTCTCACTTTGTGTCAGAAGTTTGGGGAAGAGCCTTTAATGTTCCAGCATGACTGTGACACTGTCACAAAGTGGTCTTAAAAAGGACTTGTCTGAAGGTCTTGTGTGAAGGAAATCCAGTGGTCTGCACAGAGTCCTGACCTCAACCCCACTGAACCATATAGTGTATAACCACTGAAGAACCATGTCTAAAGATGTTGTTCACCTGTATGCACACATTTATTACATATAAATATTTCCAAACCATTAGTTTGGATTAAATCCTGCTCCTGTATTAGACTCGAAAGCAGCTTCTTAAAAGCTCTCGCTCTTTCCATTCTTGTGAAAATGCCACAAATATCATAGTATCATAGTAAATATCATTAGTTTAGTAAT
Source organism: Pygocentrus nattereri (assembly GCF_015220715.1). Lineage (NCBI taxonomy): Eukaryota > Metazoa > Chordata > Actinopteri > Characiformes > Serrasalmidae > Pygocentrus > Pygocentrus nattereri. Next base: position 17,943,153 of record NC_051227.1, read on the forward strand.
TCAGGTGCAATTCCACAGTACTGTATGCTTTGCCTCTTACTGGCAGTTTCTGCTCCTTTTTTCCGATCAACGTGCACCTAATGGAACCACGATTTCATCAGACTGTCATGTAATGGATATTATTTTTAAAATCCTTTTCAATTTATAATCCACCCCCACCCCCCCCAACCTCCAATCACAGGAAGGACAGGAAGTGCGCAGCACTAGTTGAGGTCTTTAAGGTAAGCTTGTCCTCTTTTTCAGTGTTATTACAATATGGGGCCCAAAGTAAGTGACTCTAAAATTCCCATAGCACTAAAACAGCCTCACATTTTCTACCTCAACTCTTTGACTCGCAAGCAAACTTACCTTTCACAAGCAAACAGCTAAACATCACAAAAACACGCAGTGTCAACTCTTCTCCATTGAGTCGCCGCAAAACTGCTTTACGCGCCTCTCGATAAATCTTGAAAGACACGATCTGACAGCTTTGCGCCTCGGTGAAAATTCAGAAATAAATAATTTAGGAAGATATGCTCCATAACTTTGAACATCACTATATCGCGCAAGAATAAACATCAGTTCCCAGTGCAATGCTGTTTTCTCCTCAGTTGGTCCCAACACAGGAGAGAAATAAACATGTAAGCCTCACCTCTCCAAAGCACACGGAACCACCACGTGACTGAGACGACCACAGGTGTTTTCAAAAGTGACCCATTTGACTACATTTAGTGAATTAATCCCTAGAAATTGCAGTTATCACTGCATTTTGTAACTTTATATGAATTATTTCTCACTTCCACAAATTGTGTGGAAAGTGCAGATACTCAATATTAGCTTATAAATAGCATTAATATGTTATTATCATAAGAATTTGATGAAAATTATTGCTTGTTTTGCAGAAAGATTGACAGTGGAAAAAAGAAACAAGGCAGAAGTAACTCTGTAATAAAATCTGTAATTGTGTTATTACATTTGAATGGTATAGCAAAGTAAAAGTAATATCGCTAGATTTCCTAGGAATAAAGTTAGTGTTATTGTTAAAGTAAGGTAATGAAACTTAACATATGTGAAGTTTCATGTTACATTAGATTGTTAGTAGTAACTCTGTTATTAAGTATGTAATCGTAGTAAATCTGTAATTAAATGTTATTTAATTCAATTGTTTCATTATTTCTCAAGGTTAAAGTTTGTGTAACACAACACAATCTAATGTAACACTATGTGACATAATGCAGAATAATGCAACACAATGCAACATAACATCAGTTCACATTTTGCACGGAACGTTCATATATTTACTGGTAATAATTCTGGAATTAAAGATGTAACCGTGTCATTACATTTGAATAGTATAGTAAAAATGAAAGTAATAGTGGTAGATTTCTAAAGATTAACGATAACATAATGTAACATAATGTAATTGTTTATACATGAAATAGTAGTAACTCTATAACTGAACATGTACCTGTAGTAACTATGTAATTAAATGTGTCATTGTAGCAACTTGAAGCTAAATGAAAGACGATAGCTGATTTAAGTTTTAAAATCCAAAATAATGTAAACTAACCAAAGTTAAACTTTCATATAGAATATTTACATGTGTAATAATAACTTACATTTGAACAGCATAGAAAAATGACTAATATCTTTATATTTCTATTAGTTAAAAATATTGCAGAGAGCATTTATGTTTCCAGAGGAGAAAATAAAAGGCTGGAATTCTCCACTCCCACGACTCTTCAGATTCAATATTAGTCTTTTATTTTTTTATTTTTGTGGAGCCTCAGGCTGTGGGCTCATTCTCCAGCAGATTAGAGTTGAGAACAGCATAGTTAGGATTAAAAAAAGGTGCCTATTAGTGGGTTTTAAACACCATAATGATCGGTCCATCATTATTGGAGGTGCTGGGAGAGAACGCTGTGTTCTGAACTGATGAAGAAGAAGCAGCAGAGGAAGAAGATGAGGCACTCAGAACAACAGATTAATGATCAATGTGCTTGGATGGATGTCTGAGTGGAACAATTAGTCTGCTGTTTGGTGTCTGACTGAAGGTGTGAATGCATTTTCTTGCTGATGCTGTTTGACATTTATCGACTGGGTGGAATTTGCATTCAACAGCATGAGGAGCATGAAAGGATGGAGCGCTGTGAACGAACACATGAATGGAGGAATGAATTGTCTGAAGGTTAAGATTCACAGGTGAACAAAGAGCAACATGAAGGTGAGAAAACAGTGTGAAGTGTAGCAGATTCTGTCAGCTCTAATCATCCTTATAAACTCAAATCATCTAACCTGGAACAAGGGAATTCTCCTCACTTAACTGCATGATTAAAAGTATTAATTACCACTTATTCACCTTTTTATTTCAGATGCCCATACTTAAACTTGACTGCTGGCTTATACAGATATCAGTCCTACCCTCTAGCTATATCAGCACACAATGCTAAGCCATTGGACAGTAGAGATGTGGTTAAGTACTCAGGTAACTCCTTAAGGTGCCAGTATTTGAATCCTGAAACCATTATTTGGGTTTTCACCACGTTTCATCATGCAAAGACCAAGGCCCAATGCCATCTCACCCCTTGCCCCTACCACTTAGCCCTCTGTTTCGCATGTTCACGTCTAGGGAGTAGGGTGAAGTGTTAGGGCTACCTGGCCCTCCAAACAGAGGTTTTTCAGAGACACACCCCAAACAGTGGCTAAAGAAAATGCACAAATGTAAGACTGGCAGGGTCGCCTACAGAGCACCACTAGTAGCCTGTTAATGAAGTCATGTTCTTCTTTATTTGAGGGTTCCATTTTGTAGGGAAGATTTCAACCACTACTCCTTCTAGTTCTTTGTGGTTAACAGAATATCCATTCATTGACTCAGGTTACTTGAATATCAAGATTAGTTGCACATTCCTATTGGATAATTCAACTCAATCGCTTGGAGAAGAACACTAACTGACCATTTTGTTATGTCAGCAGAAATATAAGAAGAAAGGTAAGGGACACTGGAAGAGGGTACAGGAAAGAGTATTATGGAATAACAGAGAAATGTGAAAGAAAGAGCAGAGCTGCTGGACTGAGAGAGACACAGAGAGAGGCAGAAGATGCAGAGAGAGAGAACAAGAGAGAGAGAGAGAGAGAGAGAGAGAGAGAGAGAGAGAGAGAGAATGAGGGATTAATATTTCATAAGAAAAAAAAGGGAGAGCTTGATTAAAAAAACAGAAAGATGAAGCTGCAGAGAGTTGTAGCACAGAAATCAGACACAGGCTGGAAAAAAGTGAGGCATGAAAATATGGATGAAAGAAGGATGGCAGAGGAGAGGAGCGGAGAGGAGAAGAAAGTGGGGGTAAAAGAGATGCGAGAGGAGAGGACATGAGAGGAGATGAGACGAGAGGAGTGGGAGGCATGCAAGAGGAGAGGAGAGGAGAGTGAAGGGTGAAAAAGCAGAGGAGGGGGAAGGAAGGGAGAGGAGAGGAGAAGAGAGGGGAGTGAGGGGTGAAAGAGGAGAGTAGAGGGGAGGAAAGGAGAGGAGAGGATGGGAAAGTGAGGGGTGAAAGAAAGAGGAAAGGAGAGGAAAGGAGACAAGGGAGGAGGAGAGGGGAGGTGGGGTTGAAAGTGGGATGAGAGAGGAAAGGAGAGGGAGGAGGTTGAGAGAGGGACGCAGGAGGAGAGGAGATTGGGATGAAAGAGGCATGCAAGATGAGAGGAGAGGGAGGAGGTAAAGAGAGGGATGCAGGAGGAGAGGAGAGGTAGAAGGTTGAGAGAGGGATACAGGAGGAGAGGAGTGCGTGACAAGAGTAGCCAAACTGATCCGACAGCAAGAGTCCAGACCTTTCCGAGGCTCTACATTATTAATAAAGCTGCAGCATACTGTCTTTTTTTTAGCACAGTGTGTGTGTGTGTGTGTGTGTGTGTGTGAGTGCGTGTGTGTATAGCTGACCTCATCACACACAAAAAGCATAGCTACTTTGAGTGTGTGTGTGTGTGTGTGTGTGTGTGTGTGAAAAGTTTTTAATAGTTTTGATTTCTTATGCAAATAGACTTATCTTAAACCCCTAAAGGGGAACTTTCAGAATGGGTAGCCTAACTTTATAATAAGAGGCCCCTACACAAATCGACATAAAATCATTATCTAATAGCCTAATGCAATTAACATTATAAGTATATAATGTTAATAAATGCTACTATTTAAATTGTTAACCATTTACTTGGTGATGCAAAAGTAAAGCACCATGTCTGCTTTTCATAAATATAAAATATTTAAGCAGTTTAGTTGCCATTTATGGACTGTATGGAGCAGGAAGTGACAAAATGCTTTAAACCTGATTATGAATGATTACATATAACCTGAAACTCCTGTAAACCCTTTAAACTTTCTGTGATGGAGCGTTTAGAGGTGGACGTTAATTCTGATTCTGTAAGTTTATTCAGCACTGTGATATAGTGTGATATAGTGTGATATAGTATGATATAGTGTGATATAGTATGATATTGTATGGTATAGTGTAATATAGTATGATATAGTGTGATATAGTGTGATATTGGGTGATTTAGTATGACATAGTATGATATACTGTAGTATGATATAGTATGATATAGTGTGATATAGTGTGATATAGTATGATATAGTGTGATATAGTATGCTATAGTATGGTATAGTGTAATATAGTATGATATAGTGTGATATAGTGTGATATTGGGTGATTTAGTATGACATAGTATGATATACTGTAGTATGATATAGTATGATATAGTGTTATATAGTATGATATAGTGTGATATAGTATGATATAGGGTGATATAGTGTGATATAGTATGATATAGTGGGATATAGTATGATATAGTGTGATATAGTATGATAGTGTGATATAGTATAATATAGTGTGATATAGTATGATATTGTATGGTATAGTGTAATAGAGTATGATATAGTGTGATATAGTATAATATAGTGTGATATAGTGTGATATAGTATGATAGTGTGATATAGTATAATATAGTGTGATATAATATCATATAGTATGATATAGTGTGATATAGTATGATATTGGGTGATTTAGTATGATACAGTATGATATAGTATGATATAGTGTGATATAGTATGATATAGTGTGATATAGTGTGATATAGTATGATATAGTATGATATAGTGTGATACAGTATGATATAGTGTGATATAGTGTGATACAGTATGATACAGTGTGATATAGTGTGATACAGTATGACATAGTGTGATATAGTGTGATATAGTATGATATATTGTGATATAGTGTGATATAGTATGAATATGGTGATATAGTATGATATAGTGTGATATAGTGTGATATGGGGTGATATAGTGTGATATAATATGATATAGTGTGATACAGTGTGATATAGTATGATATAGTGTGATATAGGGTGATATAGTATGATATAGGGTGATATAGTGTGATATTGTATGATATAGTGTGATACAGTATGATATAGGGTGATATAGTGTGATATAGCGTTAACATAGCTGATCTTTTAACCAATAACCATGTCACTCTGGCCCTGTGTTGCTGTTGCTGCTGCTGCTGCTGAAGCTCTCTGATTCAGCCTGAAATGGAGAGAAAAGCAGCGGTGCTGGTGGTGTCTGCTTACAGCAGAGTTATCTCTTATCCTTCCCACAAAACACCTGGCTACCCATAAGGCCCTGCAGGCATGTATCGTCAGCCTCAGAACTGCAGAGCCACAGCCCTCATCAGTGCAGCTCAGCTACTCCACTGAACATTACTTCAAACCAAGCAAAGTCGTGTAAAACTCCCACAAAGCCCACAGCAAACCTGGCTAATGAAGGATTCAGCAGAGAAACAGAGCTGCTCGATGTACTTGTGGGAGTTTTACATGACAGCAGATGGGAGATATCAAATAGATCCATTAGTTTAGCCCACTTTGACAGGTCACATCCATGCAGCATACAGCTGTGCTTCTGCTCAAAACCAAGAACAAGGATGAAATTAGAGCCGTCACCCTTAATCAATTAAACTCAAGTACTTGATTAAAAAAATAATTGACGCGAATTTACCTTCTTGATAAACCAGCAGTAATTACTGCATGATAATAAGGAATATTCTCCTTTAAATTCTCCTACTGGTCTCAGAATGCTAGAACCACTCATTTGCATATATATAGTATGCAAAATGAGTCTGAAATCCATGTTTTTTCATGTCTTAGAATAAAATATTGCTCCATTAATTGAAAATGAGTCACTGAAAGTTAAGGAAGTTCCCCTGAAATCTATCACATTTTAATACACAATTACTGATAATTTGTTGACTTTCTAAGATGTTAAGATGTCATGATATCAGAAAATCTGGCTTATGTATATTTTAAATTCTACATTTTATGGTATGTTACATTTACAAGGCTCATTTACTATATTTTTTACATATTCTATGGTTTTATGCACCAAAAATGGTCATAATTCATTTTTCCATGAGCTCTCTTCATGCCTTAGAACATAAACAGTTTTGTTACTGTGCCTTTAAGAACGAATCTGTTCAGCTGGTTGCATTATTTAAAAAGCACAAAAGATGTGAAACACTGCTTATAACTTCAGTGTGAGTGGGTGGAGCTAAACAGCTGTAGGCTCAATCAGTGGACATATGCAAAATATGCTGACAACAAATGACAATATTCTATATTTTATTTTATATTTACTTTTTCTTATGTTGAACTATTATATTATATATCACTGTGGTTGTAACAAAACCTTGTACCTAAAAAATGGTAACTTTACAGAAGAAGGAAAAAACCTACTTCACTTGTAATGTAAGTCAATGGAACCAGATGGTTTTCCAAGTCATTTTAGGCAATTTGTTTTGGTCCATTCATCATGACATTTACACAGAACGTAAAGGGCAACAGGTATGTTTAAATGTTGCCCAAAAACTGAAAAACGACAAAAATGGAGATATGAGGTTTTCTTCCCACAACAGCGATATACTCATATAGGGATGCACGATAACAAGCACAGTAAAATGAATAAAATCCAGATATTTTAGTACAGCAGCCCTAAGTCACCTAAACATGCTGCTTTTCCAGACTACAATAAATACATAATCAAATATCTGTTTGAATGATCTGCCTAATCTTACTCTAAATCCTGAGCTAATATTCCCTTTCTAAGCAAATGTATGCAGATAATAAGAGATACAGGTGTATGCCTAATATATATTTTTTATGAAGTCTTTTTAAGGGCTTTTTTTTGCACAGTTAATCCTTGTTTGACTTCCTCTCACATGAAGGCAAAGCTTATTTATCTAGTACTTATCACAGTAGGTGTTGTCACAAAGCAGCTTTATGGAAAAATCCAGGTCCAAGCCCCCCATGAACAAGCCAATGGTGACAGTGGCAAGGAAAACAGTGGAGAGGAAGAAAGTTTAACTGGGACCAAGACTCAAAAGGGGAACCCATCCTTCTCTGCTTGACACCGGATAGCAAACAATAATGATAAATTATTGCTGATTAATTGTCAATAATAGTAAAGATAATAAGTAGTAGATTTCTCAATTACAAATATAGTCAATAGTGACAGCCCTAGAAAGATTAAATGAGCATAAAACAAATTGACATGTGAAAACTAGGCTGGTTTCACTCTTTAAGCTCTGTTTTCCAGCTCTGCCAGGCTGCTTAGCGTACAGCACCCTTGGGCCACTTGTCCAAAACATATCCGTTCAGATTTTGCCTTCTGGTTTGGATACAATCCCGGAAAAAGCCACTGACATGGCCAGATTTTGAGATTTAATCCATTAGCCAAAATCCAATCGGATCAGTCTTGAAAAAAAATGGCCCCTGTTGGTCTGCCTGCAGTCACTGACCTTTACATGAGTCTGGCATTGTTCAGCGATGGTCAAATAATATGCAAACCATTGACATGTATCTGCACAGCATGCCGCATTTTGCAAAAACCGGATGAAGCCGCCTAGAGACACCGGCAATCCGAGGCCTTCATATATTCAAACTAGGCTAGTCAGCCAAATGAGAACAGTGCGTTCAGTTCAGAACTAACCAGTGGCAGCCCTGGGGAGCCGCTTTGTATCTCCACCGCACTCCAGTATTTGTCTAAAAGTGGAAGTTTTCATCTATTCAGCAATAGGTTCTTCTGCGAGACTGCCCTAAATCTGTCCACTTACTCCATCATCCATCATTTCCTGGCTGTAGTCCTACATCCTGCTCCATTCAATGCAGTGTACTGGATGTATTTACCTTTGAGCATGTGGATTTAGTCTGGGTATTGATTCGCCATATGCTAAGCCAAGATGTCTGTTTGTGTGCCTAGACCGGTTAGTATAAACCAATGTTGACAATGGGGAGTTGTGTTCTAATGCAACTAAAGGCTAAAAAATGGGTTCACTAACACATGAGTAAACACATATTCCACACAATCAGGCTTATTTTCCCTTTAGTCCACATGTCAAGACATGTTTGGCATCTTGGACCAAAGTACAGACAACATTCAGGCTAAACGAGTACTGCTAGCGCTGTTTTTAGCCATGCTAAGTACTTTTGTTCACTTGTATAGATAGCAGTATGTCATACAGGATCAGAAACCACACAAGCAAGTCTATTAGAGAGAGTCTGAGGTGTTTTGAGGTATACAGTTAGCACAATGCTTATAAGTTTGACACAAATTGCCATTACTAGCTAGATTAGCCTTATAACTCCAGTGCAAAACTGAAGTAGTAAGCTTCAGACAGCAAACAAGTCTTGGCTGATCGACTACATTTAGGATAAGGGAGAAAATTGTGCAAATATGATTCTTTTGCCAAACTATCGCTGAGGTAATGACTGGAAACATTCGCTGTACTGCAGCCATGGGGTTGTAAACATTCCACCCGTTGTCTTTCCTGAGTGCTGTGTGAAATGCTATCACTGCCGTTTTAATGAACGTGTGTTGTACAGGCTGACAGATGTCTCCTGATATCTCCCCCCAGGCCGCCCGTCTCCCAGCCGCCCCCATATGAGTGCGGAGTGATTTCTGACAGTGATGAAGCAGTCCAGCTCCAGGCCAAGGGGTTTAGGGTTTCTCCCAAAGCACTGACTAAAGCTCTTCTTCCCCATTCTGCTCTCTTCCTCCTCCCTCCTCCTTTCCCTTTCCCATATCTTTTTTGAGCTTCATCTATCACAATCTTTCCTTTAAACCTTGATCCTTGATCACTGTGTCGCTCTAATGTGGTCTCACCATTTCAAATGGGCACAGGCCCACTAATGTTAACCTCCTATAACTCTGTACGTGGGCCCATGTGTCCCAGATGAGTCTCTGTGAAAGAACAAAAGACACACGATTCATCGAAAGTAAATCATGTTGATGTTTAGAAACATCTCATCTTCTCCTTTAAAAGTGTGGTTGCTCAAAGCTGTTGCTGAATGTTTTTGATGCGTAAAGAGCTACAGACATATACATTTTGTCTTTATCACAAACTACCTCGTAGAACAAGAAAATGCATGAATCAAAGGGATGCACCAAAATTATGGCCACCAAAAATGGTCCAAAAAGGCACTTTTTTAGTCTGAAATAGAGAAAGGCTGAACATTTTGATCAGGACATTTCATTATCATTAAATTTTCAATAACTTTCATAGCAATGAAAAAGAGCAACAGTGATTAACAGTTAAAAAAAAGCAATTCAGACAGTTTGAGCTGCAATAGATCAACAGTTAAACTGTGGGGAACTATTTTGCGATTTCTATGAGAGACATTAGATAAGAGATTTGTTACCTCTGTTCAACAAGAGAAGATAAAAACATCCAAGGACTTTTGATACCACTTGAAAACACAAAATCCCACTAAATAATCTGAATACAGCAAAACAAAAGAAGCAGAAAGTCCCTACACGAATGCCAAACTTTAGTGCCAAAGCAAACTATAACTAAAAAATAACGGAATTCATTGCCGTAGATGACCAACTATGTTCTGTTGTCAAGGGTATTGAATTTCAATGCACATATTTTAGCCTGCATACTGTAAAACATTTTGTAGCCTAAGCTCACTTTATTTGAAATGTTTTCATTTATTGTCAGATTTTTCATTAATAGCATTTTATTATATAATTGTATATTGTATAATGTTATTATCAGTCTGGTTAAACAGGATGATTGTATACACTAATCAATATAATTGCTCTCTGAAGATGCTATCGCAGTGCAGCCAACAATACAGGCAGCATGGAGCTCCTTTTACATTGTGATAGGAAACATGGTAGCACAGAAAGTTCCACTTCCACATGCTGATCCATTTCACTATGACCAACAAGGACATGCACTCTCACCAACTACAGATTTAAACCCCAGTAGTTATAAAAACAAATTCCACCATTTTTGGAAGAGCTCCTAATTTGAACTATGCATTATTTTCTTCAGTAACATGATTTGACAAAACTGGAAGCTAACTGGATTTTCTAAAAGTGTTTTTGATATGAAGAAAGCTACAGTTGTTCCATCCATTTTATGTCAGCATGTCCGTCTTTGTGGAGAAATGTGAATTGTTTTCACAGCATGGGGTCTTCAACCATGCCCCTTCACTCCTCATTGCTCATAAGCAGCCCAACAGAGAGTCCCAACATTTCGCACACAGAGAGATAACATTGTCCTAGCTATTCTGATGACAATAATTATGATTATATTATGTAATTATATGTAAATATGATTATATTCATCAAAAATATCTTGGCTGGTTTCCATTCTGCAAGTGGAAAGGCCATTGGAGGGCCTGAAGAAAGAGGGTAACCTCTTAAACTCCTTGGAACCACCAGTAGTTCCAAAATGCACTTCGTCATGTTCTTCATTACTTTCATATTTCATAAGCTACATTCAGAAGCTGGGCGTCATGTGAGGCTGTAACTCTTCTTTCCAGTCAAATAGATGGTGAAGTAATTTTAAACCCTTATAATAAAAGAAGCTGAACTCAGTTTGTTTTTCTACTGAAAGTCGAGCCGTTTTTCCCCAAATCTTATAAACACGTAGCGTCTCTTCAATGATCTGCTATGTAAAAATGACTTTTTATATAAAAATACAAAGAGCACCTACAATCTTTGGCTTTCAGCAGTCAATTGTAAGCATATAGTGATATGTGTGATCATAAAACACATTTTCTGATCATTTGAGGGGAACTTTTACAAAAAATAAATGAATTAATAAAATAAAAATTAGCATTTATGTCATGCTGTTATTGAAAAATTTGCCTTGTGATTTGGTCATGAAAATGCAGATGGAAAAAACAAAACACACCCTGGAGACTAAGAGGTTAAAGGGACAAACAAAGGACTTGGAGAACAAAGAATTGGAACTGATTGCCAGCAAGATGTTTGGTTTAATGATCCGCCTATATGCTTTCAATTTATTACAAAGCATATTACATTTGGAATATGTAACAGTATAAACCCAACATAGTCTTTTGTCCATATCATGTAGCCTCTAGTTAATAACCCATAAGTCACATGATTCAGTAATATGCCTGCAGTTTATGAGGTTAAAATTTAAGGCCAGAACTGGAGGCAGACTTAGTGGTCAATGGCTTTTCAAATGAAAATACTCTTCAGGGAAATCTCATTTATATCAGTTCTTTGGGCTGCTCTCTTGCTCCCTCTCTATCCCTCACTCTCCAAGGCCAGCGAACGTTATCTCCCAGCTGCAGAACTTCCTCCACGTGCTGTTTGACCAAATCTCCCTGCTGGGCAGGGAGAGCTCTTCGACCAGCTCTTGGTTTTCAGCCCCACAGCATCAGAAAAAAAATGGAAGCAGGAAACGCTGCCAATTAGGCTTAATGTGGCCTGCCGTTCGGGGACTAAACCCTGCATTGTGTTGCGGCGTATCGCCCTGGCTCCAGCACCTGATACATACACGATTCTGAGGAAAAGATCAGTGGAGACGTTCTCTCCCTCCAGCAAAGACCGTGCCTCCACTCCCTCATTTAACAAGCCCTTGCAATTGACTGGTAAATCCTGTTCTTTTGGCCCCTGTTCTGCACGCCGTTTATTTAGCAGCCATCTTTCATTATGGTCAAAGCCCTTGATACAATATGTTGTTTGTATTCACATGACAAGCTATTGCTATTCATAAGCACCGGCCTTGAATGCCATTATTAACGTAAGGCTGAGATAACAGCAACCGAACCAGCTCCGCTTTCAAAAACACTAATATGCTAATCTTCCCTTGTAAGAGGTAATGAGTCTCAGGCATTGTTACATGAACAGAAATGAGCACCGTCACCATAAGCAGGCATGACTCCCTGCAACCGCCTGGGAAGCGAGCAGCACAGGAAAAAGATGGGGTGTGCTTTTTATGCCCTGTGGCTCGTGTGCATGGCAGAGCAGAGCGCATTGGAAAACATTAGCGGAAAAACCTGATTATCCCCCCAGCTCGGAAATTAATTAGATGAGAAAGAGGGGATCTGGTGGGCTCCTATCTGTTTCCACAAATCCTCTGGCCTGCGGCTATAGCCACTGCGTCTCTCTGGGATGGCAAACAGCTAAGGAAGTGCTGCACACGCAGGACAATTTAGCAGTTTAACCCTTCAGGGGCCTCATCCCTCCCTCACTCTTTTGCTCCCTCTCTTTGTTCATCACGCTATCACTCCAATCCATCTTTCCAGCTATAAACAACTACACCCAAGCAAACTTTCCTGTAAGGTCTCAGTCTTCCTCAATCTCCACCGCTCAATCATTCTCTCTAGCTAGCAACTATTTGACTGAATCAGGCTTTCCAGCAAACTCTCCCTCTCACTCGGTTTTTCTCTCTCGCTCTATGCTAGTCCCTGAAGATGGAGCCATGTGCAAAAGTTTTGGCACCCCTCGCCAATGGACGGCTGTGTCCGAACTGTAATAAATGCCAGCTACACATACAGTATTCTGAGGCAGGAAGGCCCAATTATGCCCGAATCTAGTGTTTGTATAATACGCTGTCTGATGTTTCTCCTCCATTCAGCTGTTTTTTTTTATGGCTGTAGACATGTCCTCCACTGCCTTACATATTCAGTAATCCTCTGTGTCTGCGCCGATGCAGTTAAAAAGAAATAGTAGGAAACAGCACTGGGATAGTGGACAATGCTGCCTTCTAAAGCATCGACTGTTGAGACAGTGCAAGCAGCAAGGCATCGAGACAGCTGCCTTCAGTTTTGGACGCTGTCAACATGTTGTGTTGATTTTCTGAGTGAAAATAAATGAACACATCCTCTACACGGAGAACACACCTCTGCTCATTTGAATGCGCATTCGCTGCTCATTTGCTGAATGGAAAATATGCTCTGTGCAAATGTTCAGGCACATTTCATATTTTATGTTGTATTTTTTTTTTTTCCAGAATCAGAATCACTTTATTTCGCCAAGTATTTTGCATGCATGTATGACATGTAACATACAAACACCAGACCATCACACAGCAAACACGCTAAAGAGATGGGTGAATATTTGTACATGTGCAGGTCTAAGAGGACATGTAATATAATAAATATATAGGTACAAAGGAGTTACTGTAATACAGTAAGGAGGTTTGTTATGTATATTTTAAGCTTGAAGTGCAAGGGGTGCATTGGGTTGGTGAGCGCTACAGCTCTAGTTAAAAGGCTGTTAGCATGATGAATATATGTGGGCGTTCTAATGAATCAAGGTATTCATGTCATTCAGCAAATGTGAATTGTACTGGCCAAAAGAATGTAGGCCTCTCTAACCATGCCACATTACTGATTCACCAGTGCATTCTAAACCCCTTAAATTCCCATGATTAATACATACATGCTTATTATTCAGTAACTATTGGGATTTCAAAGCAAATCGGTTTAACTGTTTTAAGGTTATAGTAGTGTGTAATAAAACTTATGGCCATTTAAAGGGTTTAATATATTGTGTATCACAAAATGTATCACAATTTCCATTTGTAGAAATGTGATTGTAATTAGGGCTGGAAAAAAGTAGAGAAACTATACTTGAATGGATAAGTACTTGTCAAAATCTCGCTTAATTAAATTAAACATGGAACCAAAAATATACACTATTAAACTGATTGAGGGAAAAACGAGAACAATCAGTCGAAGTTGCATGCAAGAAACCTCTTAAGTATTTACCATAAGTTGTTTAAGGACTATATTTAAAACTGTCAAAAACTAAAGATCTGAAACTAAATGTCTAGAAAACTTTACTTTAATGTCTAGCAAAATTTACTAAGGATGCAAGTCATCACTGGTCTTTGTACTTTGAAGGTCTAAATGAAAATGTAAGCCACAAAAAGTCTTTGTTCTCTAGGAAATTAAAATGAATAAACATACAAGCATTCAAATTCAATAACACGGAAGTAACGTACATATATTCCAAAATAATATGCATAGTAAAAAAGTACAATTACTACTTACTTTTTTCCATCCTTGATCACAACACTATTATTATGTTAATTCACTCATTATATTATGACCCTTATCAGCTCATTATACTCATTACACTATTATGCTTATCAGCTCTGATGACTCCAGGCAGAATAAATTTGTCTTTGGAAGATGATTTTATTCAGTAGAGTGTCACAAAGCATAGAGGACCTTTTCTCCTAATCATTACAACATTAATACATTTTCAACCTCATTCTGTCAGCCCCCTAATGGCCATTCCACCGGATGCATGGAAACTGACTTAGATATTTTTACTTAGTATAAAGAAATAAAATATTTTCCCCATATCTCTCATCAGATTAACTAGGACTCTGTTCCCTCTCTGTGTGTCAAATGTTGTGACGGGGTTGAGCTGCTGGTGAGCAATGAGGGGTGAAAGAGGAGGGGTGAGACCCCACCGCTGTGAAAACAATTCCACATGAACAGCCATACTAACATAGAACAGACATCTGCAGCTTTTTTTCACATCAAACAATCCTGTACAACTGGCACAGCAAAATAAAAGCACGGATACACAATAAAAGCAATTTTATAAATGCTGAATTGCTTGCTCACAAAGACAAAACTTCTGCTTGCCTCCAGTTTTGTTAATCTTACATATTTTCAAAATATTCTATGAATAATATAATATAATATAATATAATAATAATATATAAGAAAAAACTGAAGAACTAAAGAGGCAGAAACTGCAGTTTGTTTTCATTGCTATTGTGAAGGACAACAGGCATTTTCAAATTATGTCAAAACTGAAAAACGTCAAAAATGGAGATATAAGGTTTTGCTCTGTATGTATCTGTCCATCTATCTATCTATCTATCTATCTATCTATATAGATAAATAGATAGATATAAATGTTTAGTCATATAATGTTATATTTTTTCCATACTACCCCAAATGGAAGTATTCGAGTAATAGCCTGGCAATAAAAATAAATAAATATAGAATAATAAAATGAAACAACTGATAAAACATACGGAAAAATCACTTTAAAAGTTAATTAAAATCAAGTGAAACAGATGCAGGCTGAATGGAGATGATTAGAGACTACAAGTCACATATGATAGTCAAATAAGATCGTGATATAAGTATTTTATCTATATCATTAAGCTCTCCTGAGCTGACAGTACATGGCTTAAGTGCCCTTGAGCAAGGCACCTAACCCCCAACTGCTCCCCGGTCGCTGTGGATAGGGCTGCCCACCGCCCTAGACAAGTGTGTTCACTGCTTCCTAGTGTGTGTCTTCACTAGTGTGTATGTGGTGTTTCACTCAAATGTGGAGGTGAAACTTCTCGGCTGTGGACTAATTAATTAATAATAAACACTTAATAATAATAATAATAATATATCAGAACATCAAAGGCTAAACCTGCTCTCTGAGTGATTTGTGTTACTCTGACCTACTTATACTACCAACTTTCCTTCAGTTTACTCATATACACACCAGATCAATACAGCACAAGAAGGAACTGCGCTTCCTGAAGCACGAGGGTAATCCTCCTCTCACCAGCGGTTCACTGAAACGGAAAAGTCGCAGGCCTTATACAGTATGAATGAGGGCCAAAGTGATATAACCCACGCTTTAGTGTTTCATAAAAAATAACACAAAATTACACGAAGCGAGGAAATTACACAAGGCCAAGCGGTTCTGTACCGCGTATTACAGGGGTATTCTGTGTATAATCTGGACGATAAAGCCAAGCAGGTCTCACTGCACACGCAGCAGAGTTTCTTCCCTCTGACGGTAATCCTACTAATGCTCTTACCACGCTGGAATTACTCCACAATAACAGGAGGGGTTTATGGCTAATAAACTTAAGCAACCAGTACTGCTGCTTTAAAAATAATACTAACAATAAAAATAATAATAATAAATGCAGTAATCCTATTAGAATCCAACATACAACTCCTCACATGCTCACACTTCCGAAACGACAACTGGAAATAGGATTTGCACCTGATCCTGATTATGCACAATTGGAGATCCTGCTAACGCTGCAAGGTGACTTACTGAAAGCCTCCATTTATTATTCCCTCACTCCGTCAGCTGCTGCTTTAGAGCTCCACGCACACTCTGATCCCAGTCTACTCACCTGGAAACCCAAATGTCACCAGATAAGCCGTTTCTTCCGATTAGAATGATGCTCTAAAGCTCCGGACGTCTTCTCTGAAACAGATCTTTTCAGTGCTATTGAAGGATTCAGTGATTGTGCCACTCAACTTTCTTTTAGATCTCTGTAAGCAGATCGGATAAACATGGGAATAAAGCAGCGCAAGCAATTCAGTCTTTGATTTGATCATTCTGTAATATTTATAAACCAATGCTGATATTAATCATGCCTCTCACAGTAGACCTACAGTACATTATAGGCTGAATATAGAGGGAAGGCCATGCGTAACGTGTATATAGTAAAGCAATAAGCCACGAGAGGCAATGCATTACTGTTGTTTTATCCCTTCTCTGTGATAAAATACTTATAGAGAACGGCAGCCAACATAAAATGTGATAAAAGACACAATTTATCAGAAAATAATTGATTATAATGATCACCAACATAAACAAGCATTCCACCGAGAAGTGTAGTTCCTGTATGGAGCGCGGCATTGTTGCCAAGCAACCATGTATCACTGAATGAGGAGAATATTTGGCCTCCCATCGCTGTACATCGAGGTCATCTTATGCCTTTTTTCACTCTTTGTCATATAACGATGAACATATGATAAGACAGCACTGTTTAATACAGAAACCTTCACTTTATGACTATTTCTGGTCACCAAATTATCATCGCAAGTCTTAGCCCCTCTTCTCACGCTGGGGCTGAATCTCAAATGGCTCCCTGCTCCCTGCCTAGTGCAATACGTAGGAATTTAAATACTGGATCCTGCAGCCCAATAGCACAAAATATAGCTAGGAAACAGTCATTTGGGACTCAGACACATCCAGACTCGATAAATGATGCACTACTTGGCTGTAGAGGCTAGAATTTCTAAACTGTCACAGCTAAAACACTATTTAGGGAGTATGGAGCCGTTTGGGATTCAGCCTGGGTTTGACACAACTTCTGGCTGAAACACAGACATTTGAAACGTGCAATCCATTCAAGTAACTTTCATTCTGCCGTTTTACAGTTAATCATATCTTAAGTACTTTAATTCAAGCCTGTGATATTAATGATGGAGGTGTTTAGGCTGTTGGCACTTTTAGCCTGTTAGCTAGCTGACCAGCTTAATTCTAGTTAAGAACATAAGTTGTCAGCCCCTCAGTTTAAACTAAAACGGGTTCTTACTAATTCAGTACACTCCGTGGTTCATATGAGCAGCATAAGAGTCAAAAGTTATTCATTAACAGCTCAAGGTTTTTTTCATCCCATGGCTCATTAATACAGAATTCAGTTGTTGTGATGTGGTCATAGGTATAGGCTTATCGTGGATTACACACACACACACACACACACACACACACACACACACACACACACACACACACACACACATTATATGCTGTATGAGCATTTACTGACTTTTTTTATGTTTTGATGAATAAATCACGTGGAATTTATCTTGGCTAATGCTGTGCTGCATCTCGATCAACCAGATTTATTGGCAAAGAGCTTTGATGACAAAGTCTGCAATTACGCCAGCTAATAAAATGGTGTAAGTGGTGTTTACTGATGAGTCATTCTCCACTGCAGGTACAGTGTGAGCCATCTGTGTGATGCACCACAGGCTTATACTGTACAGCAACAGCAGGGCTTCATAAACTCCGCAGAACTGGTATCACCCAGCATAGAAGACCATAATAGACCCAGCACGTCAGCTTTAACAACAACTCCTACTGTTCCAGATGGGACCCAGTATGGGGAGGGGCTGTAGGAGCCTTACTAGGGCTGCACAGCATATAGCTGGTTCATCATTATTGCATTGGTCTCTGCAATACTGATATCTCAGAGATTGTATTAATCAAATGTGCCCTCTAACCTCAACCAACCTGAGATTTTGTGGGTGTTCTCGTATCGTCCAACACGCGTACAAATGTATAACAACGTGCAGCACAAACAGCGTCACTGTCAGATCAAAAGCGCACATCAAATTTTGTTGTCTTTTTTTAACAACAAGATATTTTGTAAACATTTTAAGATTAATTGACATATGGAAATGGCCAAATATGAATCTATATCTACCTTGAATCTCATTACAGTAGAGTAGAATTAAGAACATTTTTCTTTCTGCAAAAAAGTCACCATTTTGGAAGTTTTTGTTCCACAGTGACAATAAGTAATATGCAAGGATAATAACAACAGCTATGTCCTATTGCAATGTGCAGCAATATAATAACTAGTAGGTCTGTCACAATCATAAACATTTGCTGATTATTAATCGCCATATGAATTATTGAAATAAAAAATAAAAAAAAATTCTTCTTTGTTTAATGCAACTATAAAAGTAAAAGCCTAAAGTAGCCAAATAGGCTTTCTTGCTGTCAATTTTCAGCAATTGCCAGCTGATAACAGAAAGACATCAAGCTCAAACGAACAAACGTCGCTCACCGCCGCCCTCTAAAGGTGTTATTAACAAACATCAACTAAACAAACGTCGCTCACCGCCGCCCTCTAAAGGTATTATTAACAAACATCAACTAAACAAACGTCGCTCACCGCCGCCCTCTAAAGGTGTTATTAACAAACATCAACTAAACAAACGTCGCTCACCGCCACCCTCTAAAGGTGTCATTAACAAACATCAATTAAACAAACGTCGCTCACCGCCGCCCTCTAAAGGTGTTATTAACAAACATCAACTAAACAAACGTCGCTCACCGCCGCCCTCTAAAGGCGTTATTAACAAACATCAATTAAACAAACGTCACTCACCACCGCCCTCTAAAGGCGTTATTAACAAACATCAACTAAACAAACGTCGCTCACCGCCGCCCTCTAAAGGCGTTATTAACAAACATCAAATAAACAAACGTCGCTCACCGCCGCCCTCTAAAGGTGTCATTAACAAACATCAATTAAACAAACGTCGCTCACTGCCACCCTCTAAAGGCGTTATTAACAAACATCAAATAAACAAACGTCGCTCACCGCCGCCCTCTAAAGGTGTCATTAACAAACATCAATTAAACAAACGTCGCTCACCGCCGCCCTCTAAAGGTGTTATTAACAAACATCAACTAAACAAACGTCGCTCACCGCCGCCCTCTAAAGGCGTTATTAACAAACATCAACTAAACAAACGTCGCTCACCGCCGCCCTCTAAAGGCATTATTAACAAACATCAAATAACAAACGTCGCTCACCGACGCCCTCTAAAGGCATTATTAACAAACATCAACTAAACAAACGTCGCTCACCGCCGCCCTCTAAAGGCGTTATTAACAAACATCAACTAAACAAACGTCGCTCACCGCCGCCCTCTAAAGGCGTCATTAACAAACATCAATTAAACAAACGTCGCTCACCGCCGCCCTCTAAAGGCGTTATTAACAAACATCAACTAAACAAACGTCGCTCACCGCCGCCCTCTAAAGGCGTCATTAACAAACATCAATTAAACAAACGTCGCTCACCGCCGCCCTCTAAAGGCGTTATTAACAAACATCAACTAAACAAACGTCGCTCACCGCCGCCCTCTAAAGGCGTTATTAACAAACATCAAATAAACAAACGTCGCTCACCGCCGCCCTCTAAAGGTGTCATTAACAAACATCAATTAAACAAACGTCGCTCACCGCCGCCCTCTAAAGGTGTTATTAACAAACATCAACTAAACAAACGTCGCTCACCGCCGCCCTCTAAAGGCGTTATTAACAAACATCAACTAAACAAACGTCGCTCACCGCCGCCCTCTAAAGGCATTATTAACAAACATCAAATAACAAACGTCGCTCACCGACGCCCTCTAAAGGCATTATTAACAAACATCAACTAAACAAACGTCGCTCACCGCCGCCCTCTAAAGGCGTTATTAACAAACATCAACTAAACAAACGTCGCTCACCGCCGCCCTCTAAAGGCGTCATTAACAAACATCAATTAAACAAACGTCGCTCACCGCCGCCCTCTAAAGGCGTTATTAACAAACATCAACTAAACAAACGTCGCTCACCGCCGCCCTCTAAAGGCGTTATTAACAAACATCAATTAAACAAAAGTCGCTCACCGCCACCCTCTAAAGGTGTTATTAACAAACATCAACTAAACAAACGTCGCTCACCGCCGCCCTCTAAAGGCGTTATTAACAAACATCAACTAAACAAACGTCGCTCACCGCCGCCCTCTAAAGGCGTTATTAACAAACATCAACTAAACAAACGTCGCTCACTGCCACCCTCTAAAGGCGTCATTAACAAACATCAATTAAACAAACGTCGCTCACCGCCGCCCTCTAAAGGCGTTATTAACAAACATCAACTAAACAAACGTCGCTCACCGCCGCCCTCTAAAGGCGTTATTAACAAACATCAACTAAACAAACATCGCTCACCGCCGCCCTCTAAAGGCGTTATTAACAAACATCAAATAAACAAACGTCGCTCACCGCCGCCCTCTAAAGGTGTCATTAACAAACATCAATTAAACAAAAGTCGCTCAGCGCCACCCTCTACAGGTGTTATTAACAAACATCAACTAAACAAACGTCGCTCACCGCCGCCCTCTAAAGGCGTTATTAACAAACATCAACTAAACAAACGTCGCTCACTGCCACCCTCTAAAGGTGTCATTAACAAACATCAACTAAACAAACATCGCTCACCGCCGCCCTCTAAAGGTGTTATTAACAAACATCAACTAAACAAACGTCGCTCACCGCCGCCCTCTAAAGGTGTTATTAACAAACATCAACTAAACAAACGTCGCTCACCGCCGCCCTCTAAAGGTGTTATTAACAAACATCAACTAAACAAACATCGCTCACCGCCACCCCCTAAAGGCGTTATTAATAAACATCAACTAAACAAACGTCGCTCACCGCCGCCCTCTAAAGGCGTTATTAACAAACATCAACTAAACAAATGTCACTCACCGCCACCCTCTAAAGGCGTTATTAACAAACATCAACTAAACAAACGTCGCTCACCGCCACCCTCTAAAGGCGTTATTAATAAACATCAACTAAACAAACGTCGCTCACCGCCGCCCTCTAAAGGCGTTATTAATAAACATCAACTAAACAAATGTCGCTCACCGCCGCCCTCTAAAGGCGTTATTAACAAACATCAAATAAACAAACGTCGCTCACCGCCGCCCTCTAAAGGTGTCATTAACAAACATCAATTAAACAAAAGTCGCTCACCGCCACCCTCTAAAGGTGTCATTAACAAACATCAATTAAACAAAAGTCGCTCACCGCCACCCTCTAAAGGTGTTATTAACAAACATCAACTAAACAAACGTCGCTCACCGCCGCCCTCTAAAGGCGTTATTAACAAACATCAACTAAACAAACATCGCTCACCGCCGCCCTCTAAAGGTGTTATTAACAAACATCAACTAAACAAACGTCGCTCACCGCCGCCCTCTAAAGGCGTTATTAACAAACATCAACTAAACAAACGTCACTCACCGCCGCCCTCTAAAGGCGTTATTAACAAACATCAACTAAACAAACATCGCTCACCGCCGCCCTCTAAAGGCGTTATTAACAAACATCAACTAAACAAACGTCGCTCACCGCCGCCCTCTAAAGGCGTTATTAACAAACATCAACTAAACAAACGTCGCTCACCGCCGCCCTCTAAAGGCGTTATTAACAAACATCAACTAAACAAATGTCGCTCACCGCCGCCCTCTAAAGGCGTTATTAATAAACATCAACTAAACAAACGTCGCTCACCGCCGCCCTCTAAAGGCGTTATTAACAAACATCAACTAAACAAATGTCGCTCACCGCCGCCCTCTAAAGGCGTTATTAACAAACATCAACTAAACAAACGTCGCTCACCGCCACCCTCTAAAGGCGTTATTAATAAACATCAACTAAACAAACGTCGCTCACCACCGCCCTCTAAAGGCGTTATTAATAAACATCAACTAAACAAACGTCGCTCACCGCCGCCCTCTAAAGGTGTTATTAACAAACATCAACTAAACAAACGTCGCTCAACGCCGCCCTCTAAAGGCGTTATTAACAAACATCAACTAAACAAACGTCACTCACTGCCACCCTCTAAAGGTGTTATTAACAAACATCAAATAAACAAACGTCACTTACTGTTGCCCTGTAAACGTGTTATAGCACCAGTCAGAAGATATTATTTTGGCAAAGCCTATGACTTATTTAAATAAACACTTTTTTTTGTTTTATTTACATGTATCTGCCTCAACCCAGCTGCCACCCAAACATTCTGTATGTTGGCATATGAACAAATAAATAGTGGAAAATAACTGCAGCAGCTCAAAAAATCACAATCAGGTGATTAAGTAATAACTGTGACAGACCTAATATGATATTTTGTACACATTGCGCAATTTTGATCCCCACACACGTTTTCATCATCCCTTCAGGTCAGACATACGGAAATCAGTGACTAAAGGCCAATCCTGACACCATGACCCAGCAGGAAGCAGGACTGGCTCTCTTTTTATTTCCTCCATCTCTCCCTGTTTGACATCTCCTTACTACTTCAAATTTATACGACTGTCACCTGAGGACAGAGCCATGAAGAAGAAGCCTTGCCTTTGTCCTCTCTGTCTTCAGGCCTAAGACGACATGTCAGTTAAGACTCACAGCTGCGTACAGTTGGCGTCTCACCGAAATAAGGTAATATGGAGTCTGAATGTAGATTCTGTTATTAACTGCACTGCTGAAGGTAAAACGCTTATGGTGCTGTTGTGCTCTATGTAAGGCAGTTTATCATGTCTAACGATTAATACTAGATTAATATCTATGATGATCTGGTGAATAAAACTCTTCTAGTGGCTAAAGCTAGCACACTGTTTAGATGATTTTGATTGCTTTTCAATAAATGCTTCAAGGACAGTTTGTGATTTGAGTCTGTGACACAACGACTTGGCTGATTTCACCAGGACATTCTGGTATTCATCTGGTTTGCTGTAGGCGTGTATTTGTGGGCGGAGACCCTTTGTGACTCATTCAAAAATGAACGCTTGTTAGCGAAAACTGCTGACAGTTGCCGTCCTTCTTCACAGGACGAAGCAAAACAGACAAGGCACTTTCCACGAGCAATTCGTATAGATCTTCAGATAAGGATTATAGAGCTCTGGATCAGCAATTAGAGTGTCTTCTGTCTTGCTTAACACTGACATGGCTGACTGAAGCCCTGCCCAGATCTCTCCTTTTGGCTGACACCTGAGTGCATACATATTCCAGCAAATGTTCAAATATCACAACAGCAGCAGAAAGTCGTTTTCATGGGCTGACATGCACTGGCATCTTTGTTCTGACATAAATGGCAAGAATATGGATACCAAAAGGTTCTTCTAAAGCACACAGCCTTTAGAACATTGCACATAACGTTGTCTAGCATAGTACTACATAGTATAACGTTGTGTAGTTTAATGCTGCATAGCATAACATTGTATAGTACAGCGCCACATAGCATAACATTGTGTAGTATAGTGCCATGTAATGTTGTTTAGCATAGGCCTCATAGTATAACACTGTGCAGAATAGAGCCATGTAATATAATGCTGTGTAGTATGGCATTGCATAACATTGCGTAGTTTAACGCTGCATAGCATAAGATAGTGTAGCATAGCTCCAAATAGCATAATATTGTGTGACATAGCACTACGTAGTGTAATGATGTGTAGTTTGGCATTGCATATCATAACACTGTGTAGTACAGCACCACACAGCATAACATATAGTATAGTGCCACATAATGTTGTGTAGTATAGCGCCGCATAGCATAGCATAGCGTTACATAATGTGGTTAGTGCCATGTAACATAATGTGTAGTATAGCATCATGTTGCATGTTTTATAGCACTGCATGGAGTAGCTTTGGCTCATGTAGCATAATTTTTTGTAGTATAACACCACACAGTATAACACCGTGTAGTATTGCCACATATTATACAATAGTTAGTTCTGGCCACGCATGATTGGTTGAGAGGCGTTCTAACCATGCTGTTATTGCACATCACTGTTTTTCCACAAAAATTGTATCCTTCCTCTAAGACGCTGTTGCTAAGCAACGACTTTGACAGCCGTAGGAGTCACTCAAGCAATTTGAACGTTTTTACTTAGTTGACATACAACCGGAAAATGGACACTGTTAAGATCACATTTGACCGACAGCCAATTTGTTCAGACTCTGAAGATGAGACGACACTAAATTCCCAAACTGTCATCACCACTGAGCAGCTTTTCAGTCGGCAGCTGTGACAGAAGAACAGCTAAACAACCTGGAATCAGCCAGAAATTAACGCAATACCATTTGCCAAACAAACGGGCTGTAAGATGTTTTACTGGCTGGAACAAAACAACATTAATATTGTCCTAGCAGAAATTGACAAAACTGAGCTAAACTTGATATTGCAGCAGTTTTGTGGCTCAGTCCGTACTTCATGTAGCATAATGACGTGTAGTACAGCACCACAAAGCATAAAGTTGTGTAGCATTGTCCCACAAAGTACAACGTCAAGTAGCATAGCGCCACATAGCATAACGTTGTAAAGCATAGGGGCACGAAGTACAACACTGCATAGCATTGCACTGTGTAGTATTGCATCACGTAGCATAGAGGCACACAGCATGATTTTGTGTAGTATAACGCCACGCAGTATGACATTATGTAGTATAGCGTCATGTAGCATAATAATATGTAATAATAATTTGCAATCTAGCATTCAAAGACTTTCGACTGATCGTCTTTCTCCTGGTACATTTGGTCTCATTTAGGGTTTAGTTTAATGCAGAGATTGAAAAGTGCTGCACTGTTGAGCTTAGGAAAACCGAGCAGTACTGGGAGATGCTGACTGGCAGTGTGCATTGCCACTGAATGACGGTGGTTTTATCTTCGCTAAAAACAATGGTTTTGCAATGTTTAGATGCATCCAGTGTGTGCTTGCCTTTAATGTATGCTGTTGGTTATCATTCTGTATAATGAGCAGAGCCTTTCAGCAATCTGAGATTAAATCATACACTATTTCTGTTGTATCTGAGGTCACAGTAACTGAATAAAAGGCATTTTCCACACAAAGCTGAGTATTCCCCTCAATTTATTCGCATATTTAACACCTGCTTATGCATCCACGCCATTCATTTTCAGCATATATCAGAGTATACAGGTCCTGAGCACCTCAGGCACTGCGGATTTTTGTCTTTTACCTGCTCTGACACGCTCCATTCAACTCAACAGCTACTTAGTAAGTGCTTCATGAACAGAGTCAGCCTTGGTACAGGTGGTGCTGCACAACACAGTTATTGAGACTCTGTTGCTACATACTTTCATTTTGTTGAAAAGCATGCAGGGTGGTCTTTAACTGTGTCACACTGAGGGTCCTTAATTGTGTTTGTAATAAATCTCATTAAAATTGCAATATACAGCAATAAAAACATATTATACATTGTTAATACCGTGCAGGCTTAAATTATATCTCGCTGCTGGCGGAACAAAACCTTGTATCTCCATTTTTGAGTTTTTGACATACTTTAGAAATACCTGTGTCCCTATACATTATATCTAAATTTCATACTGAAGGGCCTAAAAGAAATGACCTAAAATGACTTGGAAATATTTCTGGTTCCATTGACTTACATTAAAAGTAAAGTAGGTTTTTTCTTTCTCCTGTAAAGTTACCATTTCGGAGATATGAGGTTTTCTTCCGACAACAGCGATACGAAAAATACAGATTTGCCTGCATTGTTCTCACAATATTATTTAATTATTATATAAAACCCACATGGGCATGTGAAGTTTTGTGATTTTTGTGAGAGAATCTGTGAGAATTTTATATCTTTCATAGAGAAATAACAATGTGTTTTGCGTGAGCAGTTATTTTTAACTTTAAAAAAAATCAAATGAATCAACACAATTTCGTTCATTTTCTAGGTGAAAAAAAGATATGTTAACAAATCCATCCATCCATCCATTTTCTAAGCTGCTTCTCCGTCAGGGTCGCGGGGGGTGCTGGAGCCCATCCCAGCAGTCATCGGGTGGAAGGCAGGACACACCCCGGACAGGTCGCCAGTCCATCGCAGGACAGACAGACAGTCACTCACACACTCACACCTAGGGGCAATTTAGCATGTCCAATTGGCCTGACTGCATGTCTTTGGACTGTGGGAGGAAAGCGGAGAACCCGGGGAGAACATGCAAACTCCACACAGAGAGGACCCCGGTCACCCGGCCAGGGAACCGAACCCAGGCCCTCCTCGCTGTGAGGCGACAGCGCTACTCACCACGCCACCGTGCCGCCCTATGTTAACAAATCTTCCCCAGAAAATATTGCATTTTTGTAAATTTTACTTGACATTTGCTGTATTTCACACATTAACATGTTATTTAAAAAATAAATTAATATAAAAATATGAAATGAGCCAGAGCTTTTGCACAGGCCGCATTTATGTTTTATATATATTCCAATATATTACATTTAACAAGAAAGAATAAGAAAAAAAACACAATTGTGCATTTAAATGTGTAGATGTTTTCACTTATTCACCTAGAAAATCAACAAAATATGTAATTTGTCTAGCTATACATGACAATGTTTAAATGATAATCTCCAGCTGTTGAATATTGTGTGGTCCTAGTTGTGGATGGTAAAAAGACAAAAAATGTGCAGGATTTACAATCTTCTGTGTATATTTTCAGTTTCCTCTCTTTCTGCTTCATCATTCTGGGCTCTGCATTACAGAAAATCCTCTTTCAGCCCAGGCAGCGGCCCAGAGCATCAGCTGTAAACGCCTGTGTGTGTACAGAAGCAGTTCGGGCCCTCTGGGTGCTACAGGCTTTGTCAGCATCGCTGCAGAGCTTCCATCTCTGGTGCAATAACAAACCTCACAGTCATCACTCTGAACCAAACCGCACACTTCAACATGCAGTAAGTATGAAAGCCAAAACCTCAGTCCACATTTTTATGAGGGATCACAGCGGGGCACTGACACGCTGATTGGACTTAGACACCATGTTCTCAAACAGATGCAGGAATACATGCACAAAAGCTCTGGAACCTGAACTGCAGGCCACAGCCTCCCTGTCCACCCTGCAGATCGGCATTAACACACATCGCATGGACACACATATGAGCCACGTATGAAGCAGTGATTCAGCTCGTCTCTCGTTCTGACAAATTTTATACTAACTGTAAAAATATAATGTTTTTAAGTAAACACGCCCCGCCCTGCCATGTTAATATGTCTGTCCACACACACAACAGGTAACGTACAGCTGATGGCACAGATGGTGTTCTCTCTCTCTCTCGCCTTCCCCATCTCTCTCTCCCTCTCTCTTTCTCTCTCTCTCCTTTCCCATCTCTCTCCCCATCTCTCTCCCTCTCTCTCTTTCCTTCTCCATCTCTCTCTCTCGTTCTCTCTCTCCATCTCTCTCATCTCTCTCTCCTTCCCCATCTCTCGCTATCTCTCTATCCATCTCGCGCCCTCTTTCCCTCTCTCCTTCTCTCTCCATCTCTGTATATACACATTTCTCTATTTCTGTATATACATCTCTCTCCCTCTCTCTCTTTCTGTATACACACATTTTTTCTCTCTCTTTTTTATATATGCACATTTCTCTCTCTCCCTCTTCCTAGCTTTCTTTCTCTCCCCTTCTCTCTCCACCTGTCTCTCTCCCTTTCTATCCCTCTTTCTCTGTGTCTCTAATTCTTTATCCAAGTCTCTCTCTCTTTCTCTCTCTCTATTCGTCCCCCTCCACTCACAGGACATAATAATGCTCTTCACCTTTTCCCCCGTTCATCTCTCAGTCTTCCTAAGCTGCCCTCGAGCAGAACCACACGGCTCCTCTAATCATCAACAAACACCCCATTCACTCTGAATCACAAATCACACCATACACTGATCCGTCCACCCTCCTTATCTTACCTCAGCATCTCTCCACGCGCAGTAGGACAGTAAAGTCATTAATAATAATGCCCCTTTATGTCCCATCCTTTCTGTTTCGCTCGCCTTTCTCTCCTTTCTCTTCTTCTCTCGTCGTTTATTCTTGTGCTAACGCTGCGCTAAACGCTTTGCGCATTAACGTGAGCTGCGTCTGCTTCGTGTCTGGTCGCTCGGTGCCTGGCTCCAATCTCTCTCTCTCTCTCTCTCTCTCTCTCTCTCCACGCCTCAATTATTCATTTTCCTTTCCCACCTGTATTCGGGCAAGACCAGCCCTCATACTCACGCGCAGCAGTGCATTATATTGTACCTCCACTCACTGGTCACTTTATTAGAAGCACCTAACCTGTACCTCTACTCACTGGCCACTTTATTAGAAACACCTACCTTGTACCTCTACTCACTGGCCACTTTAATAGAAACACCTAACCTGTACCTCCACTCACTGGCCACTTTAATAGAAACACCTAACCTGTACCTCCACTCACTGGCCACTTTAATAGAAACACCTAACCTGTACCTCCACTCACTGGCCACTTTAATAGAAACACCTAACCTGTACCTCTACTCACTGGCCACTTTATTAGAAACACCTAACCTGTACCTCCACTCACTGGCCACTTTAATAGAAACACCTAACCTGTACCTCCACTCACTGGCCACTTTAATAGAAACACCTAACCTGTACCTCCACTCACTGGCCACTTTAATAGAAACACCTAACCTGTACCTCTACTCACTGGTCACTTTATTAGAAACACCTAACCTGTACCTCTACTCACTGGCCACTTTAATAGAAACACCTAACCTGTACCTCTACTCACTGGCCACTTTAATAGAAACACCTAACCTGTACCTCCACTCACTGGCCACTTTAATAGAAACACCTAACCTGTACCTCCACTCACTGGCCACTTTAATAGAAACACCTAACCTGTACCTCCACTCACTGGCCACTTTAATAGAAACACCTAACCTGTACCTCTACTCACTGGTCACTTTATTAGAAACACCTAACCTGTACCTCTACTCACTGGCCACTTTAATAGAAACACCTAACCTGTACCTCTACTCACTGGCCACTTTAATAGAAACACCTAACCTGTACCTCTACTCACTGGCCACTTTAATAGAAACACCTAACCTGTACCTCCACTCACTGGCCACTTTAATAGAAACACCTAACCTGTACCTCCACTCACTGGCCACTTTATTAGAAACACCTAACCTGTACCTCCACTCACTGGCCACTTTAATAGAAACACCTAACCTGTACCTCCACTCACTGGCCACTTTATTAGAAACACCTAACCTGTACCTCTACTCACTGGCCACTTTAATAGAAACACCTACCTTGTACCTTTACTCACTGGCCACTTTATTAGAAACACATAACTTGTACCTCCCCTCATTGGACACTTTATTAGAAGCACCTACCATGTACCTCCACTCACTGGCCACTTTATTAGAAACACCTAACCTGTACCTCCACTCACTGGCCACTTTATTAGAAACACCTAACCTGTACCTCTACTCACTGGCCACTTTATTAGAAACACCTAACCTGTACCTCCACTCACTGGCCACTTTATTAGAAACACCTAACCTGTACCTCTACTCACTGGCCACTTTAATAGAAACACCTAACCTGTACCTCTACTCACTGGCCACTTTAATAGAAACACCTACCTTGTACCTTTACTCACTGGCCACTTTATTAGAAACACATAACTTGTACCTCCCCTCATTGGACACTTTATTAGAAGCACCTACCTTGTACCTCCACTCACTGGCCACTTTATTAGAAACACCTACCTTGTACTTCCACTAACTGGCCACTTTATTACAAGCACCTACCTTGTACCTCCACTCACTGGCCACTTTATTAGAAACACCTACCTTGTACCTCCGCTCATTGACCACTTTATTAGAAGCACCTACCTTGTACCTCCACTAACTGGCCACTTTACTGGAAAACCCTCCTTGTACATCCACCAATATCCAGCCTGTTAGTAGACGTGCATTGCACATTACATGCATATTAGGGATGATTGATCTCATTATACCATTTAAAAGACACAATTCTTATTTTCCATCTTTCCTTCAAAATGAAACATTTTTTAGTATTTTATGTAAATGTAATCTTATAATTGTATATTCTCGCGTGAGAAACATACATTTAATGATGACATTGTGCTTTTAAATAAAAGTTTTTTGTGTTTAAAGGCTGCAGTTCCCTTCTCTGTCTGTGATGTGTGGATGCCATTCATGAAGCTTGTAGGGTTTTCTGTTTGACAGTGTGAATGACCAGCCAATCACAGCGCAGGAGGTGGGACTCCACTAGCCAACCATATAGCAGGACGTCGCTGCAAGTCGGAAAACGGGTAGAGAGAATCACGCGCATGCGCAGAACTTTGTGCTGCGCTGTGTTACTCGAGTGCGCCACTTGGTGGACAAACAGCAGCATTTGTTGCGGTCCAGTCTGCAGCTGCAGCTGCTGTGTCCATTTTCTCAGCTCCACTTACTGTATAGCTGCACTTTGTAGTTCTACAGTTACAGACTGTAGTCCATCTGTTTCTCTGATACTTTGTTACCCCCTTTTATCCTGTTCTTCAGTGGTCAGGACCCCCATGGACCCTCACAGATCAGGTGCTATTTGAGTAGTGGCTCATTCTCAGCACTGCAGTAACACTGACGTGGTGGTGGTGTGTTAGTGTGTGTTGTGCTGGTTTGAGTGGATCAGACACAGCAGTGCTGCTGGAGTTTTTTAACACTGTGTCCACTCACTGTCCACTCTATTAGACACTCCTACCTTGTCAGTCCACCTTGTAGATGTAAAGTCAGAGATGATAGCTCATCTGCTGCTGCACAGTTTGGTAATTGCACAGTCCTTCATCTGTGGTCATAGGACGCTGCCCACAGGACGCTGGTGTCTGGATATTTTTGGTTGGTGGACTATTCTCAGTCCAGCAGTGACACGGAGGTGTTTAAAAACTCCAGCAGCACTACTTTGTCTGATCCACTCAGACCAGCACAACACACACTAACACACCACCACCACGTCAGTATTACTGCTGAGAATGACCCACCACCCACATAGTACCTGCTCTATGAGGGTCCATGGAGT
Organism: Pygocentrus nattereri; assembly: GCF_015220715.1. Taxonomy (NCBI): domain Eukaryota; kingdom Metazoa; phylum Chordata; class Actinopteri; order Characiformes; family Serrasalmidae; genus Pygocentrus; species Pygocentrus nattereri. The sequence continues at coordinate 17,974,677 of NC_051227.1, forward strand.
CCTGACCACTGAAGAACAGGGTAAAAGGGGTCTAACAAAGTATCAGAGAAACAGATGGACTACAGTCTGTAACTGTAGAACTACAAAGTGCAGCTATAGAGTAAGTGGAGCTGATAAAATGGACAATGAGTGTAGAAACAAGGAGGCGGTCAGAATGTCATGCCTGATATGCAGTGAGATTCAGTGACTGGACATCATTATTGCAACTACACGAGCATTATAAACAAATCATATGAGCATAAATCAGTCGGGATATTTGGGGGGGAAATATGGCATCATGCAATTTGTACCTCAAGGGAGCATCTTCAGCCTGACTGAGAGAAAATTTTGAGATGTAGTTCAGCACAAATGAGCAATTCCAAGAGTCAGACACAAGAGGGCAGTAGAGGCAGGCGATAGATACCTGAATTAACAGAGCAGGTGGCAAAGATGACGTTCTAACATGTTTTTCCACGTATGATATACATTAATTTATGAACATTTCTATCTATCTATCTATCTATCTATCTATCTATCTATCTATCTATCTATCTATCTATCTATCTATGTACAAATGCCTCATTAAGGATCTGCGGAGTTTGTAAGCTGCTATTATAAGCCAACAGTAAGAAATCTCTAAAGCTTATTTAACTGGTGGATAAAACTCACTGTATTTCACGTGACCCTATGCGAAGCGTCTAAAAATACATATGTGAACACGCGTGACGTAATACCATCAAACGGCACACGTGATGTGTAAATGAATCAATTAATCAATTAATTACAATGTGAGAACAACACAAATGTAAAAATGTGCATCACGTGTGAAATGTCCAAATGCGTTAGGCAGCGTGAAAGTCACGTGACTCGCGTGTGCGTCCCGAAAAAAAAATTGAGACTTTGTATTTCTAAAATATTGAAATCATGAAATAATGAGCTGAGAATGTTTTATTCAGCGTTAATAAGCAACCGTTCCGCTCCAGGAGTTACTGAGTCATTAGTGCTGCGCTGACAGTAATTATGTTGACTCGAGTCAGTAATTTGGGAAGTCGTTTCGAGATGCTGTGATAAAGGTTTAACCAAAGAACCAAAAAGGTGGGGTGATCTTTGTCCTCCACCTGGCAGGGCGAGGGGCTTCGGTGATGGACGGATGGTGGTCCGTGTAGTCCAGCGCGTCTGTTTGATCGGTTCAGCGAGTTCAGCCGCAGAAAGGAGCGCCTCACAGCGGAAGTGGCCGTGCCTCGACTTTCTCTCCTCTCACCTGAGAAGTGAGAAGTAAGGGCGAGACTGAGGGCAGAGCTTCCTGCTGCGTGGTGAACGGTGAAGCTGCTGCTCTGGAGCTTCTCTGAAGTCCAACTGAAACTGAAAGACCTGCATGTAACTCTTCTCGGAGGATCATCTTGGCTGGTCCTGTTGTTGTTGGAGTTTAAACGTGAGCCAAACTCGCCGGAGACACCATGAGCACTGCTGCTTATGTAAGTCACTGCCTGCTGTTGATTCACTCTGGGGTGGAGGAGCTGCTCTTCCTGTGTTTGACAGCTTTCATTCCACAAAACACACTTTTCCACCTTCTTCTGTAAAAGCCTGTCCCTCAAACCTGAGCGCAACATGCCGTTTATGGTTTTAGTGAAACGTTGGTTGATCCACACGGTGTCGTTACGCTGTCTTGTTGGAGTCAGAGAGAATGAAGGGGAGCTGGGTGAGCTGCTAGTCGCGTCAGATTGGCGTCTGACTGGCTTGTACTCGCTCTCTTCATCCACCTGTAGAGCTTTAAAGTTTTGGCGGTTTAAAGCTGAATTGCATCAGTTTTTCTTCCCCTTAACTTCTGCATAGTTCAGTCTTTGAGCTGTAAAGAGTCATTCAGAGTGGTTTGGGGTGAAAAGCTTCACCGTAGAGAAGCTTATAAAACTTTTAGACTCCGATTTCTTTAGTGGTGGTGATTGGAACCAGGGGCGCGAGCTCTGGTGTCTGCAACACAACACACAGTTAGTTTATTTACTATCCAGAACCACCAGTGATCCTATATGTGTCATCTGAGGTTTTGATAATGAGAAAATAGTGGCAAATCTCCAAATAAAACCTTGGAGAGAAAATAAATAATAATAAAAAATATATATTATATTAAGGCTTTTTATAGGCCAAAACTGTCCATATCATCATAAAACAATGTCCCAGACACCAGTCCGCATATAAATGATCATGTAATGTTTTTTTTTGTTCGTTATTAAACTCAGACGTCTGGTTCCTATCGCCGCCACTGTGAACAGTCCTGATTCGGCAAGTATCTGAAGAAGGATTTCGCTTCAAACCACTCTGAATGACTTTGTTTACATCTTACGGATTTAATAATGCATAAAATGGAGGTGCAATAGTGGAATCGCTCTTTAAGGACAGCGGGCCCTTGAACCAGTGTGAGTGAGGAATGTGTTGGAACTTTTTTTTAATGCATATTTGGACCTAAGAAAGGTATCAGGCCCAAAAGCTCCTCCAGTACTGAGCTCATGTCCCTGCCATCAGACCAAAACGTCATATCTCCAGAACTTAACAGGAGAAGGAGAAAACATACTTTACTTTTAATGTAGTCATTTTGGGCCGTTCATCTTGAAATTCACAAACAGCATAAAGGACAATAGGTATTTTTAAGTTATGTTTAAAAAAAAAAAAAAAAAAACCTGAAAAATGACAAAAATGGAGATGCAGGGATCTAGCACTGCAGTGGAACTTCCCAGCATATCCAGCCTCAACAGAATGCAATTAAACCCTGAAATAGGAATTAGGAATTGAATGTGTAGGAAAAAATGGATTCTATACCTCATTTACTTCAGACGCTGTGATGAGATGGGTGTTTTCTATTTCTATGGTTGTGCTGCGTGTCAGTGAGGTTGAGGTAGCTTTGGCAAAATGGGCAGCTGGTCACTAAACAATCCAATCATAAAGCAAGACAGACATACTGAATACTAAACACAGGAGATTTATTACATAACTTTTTTTTTTTTTTTTTTGACTGAATTGTTAGTTGGGTCATCTGGAGTGCGAAACCATGTGACAAAGGTTGCAGGGCTTATAAAGATGCTTAAAATATTACAGCTTCACAAGTCAGTATGTACATTAACACAGTTGACCTAAGATTAAACTAAACACTTTTCCCTTATGATTCTTTGTTTGTTTTATTTATTTTTTAAATCCTGTTTCATAGTTGTGTCTGTGAAATAGCCGTCACGAAAACAATTTGACATTAAAAATTAAATAATTTTGAATATAAAATGATATTTTAAAAAGGTTTAACTATGTATTTTATCAAAAATTAATTTTGCCACAGAGATTGTGGGCACTGCTGTTATCAGGACTCATTACGTTTTAACACGTTCTGTTGTACTCTGTTAAACGACAAGTCGAGGCTCATCAAAGAGGAAGCCTCTCAAGGCCTTTGAGGGCGAGTCACACTCGCTCACTGTATTTCATTAATTTATTAATAATTGAATTTATCAGGCGGGTCATAATGTGTGTCACTGGTGTTATGGGCTCTAATGGTTGGGTAATTAAAATGTTGTCAAATGATGCCATATTGTCCTTTTTATTACTGATTTTAAATGCACAAGGTCACCTGACCATCAGTGAGTCAGCCGCTTTACAAAATCCTCAGTTTTAACTAGAATGTCACTGGAGTCAACATCACTGGTTGCTATAGTGCATTTTACAATAGCTTGAGAACTGCTGCAGCTACAGACATGAAGACTCGTTATCCTGTGTGTGTGTGTGTGTGTGTGTGTGTGTTGCGCTGGTACGAGTGGGTGCTGCTTGAGTCTTTAAATACCTCAGTGTCACTGCTGGACTGAGTGTAGTCCACCAACCAGCAGCATTATGTGACCTCTGATAAAGGACTAGAGGATGACCAGTACAAACTGTGCAGCAGCAGATGAGCTATCATCTCAGATTGTACATCTACAAGGTGGACTGACAAGGTAGGAGTGTCTAATAGAGTGGACAGTGAGTGGACACAGTGTTTAAAAACTCCAGTAGCACTGCTGTGTCTGGTCCACTCACGAGGAGGTGGTCATAATGTTATGACTGATCGGTGTATATGGTGTGCATGCTTCATTTAGTTTGAAAATCATTGTGGCATCTGTTGAATATAGTCAGATGAAGTAATTTCAGCTGAGCTGAACTTGAGCTCAGGTTATTGCTGCTGCTGCTGCTCAACAGGATAACCCAAACCACGCCATACTGAGCTGCCAGCTTTCTTCATTCTGTGTCTCATAATCACATACATTTGGCTGGCGAGGGTCGCCACCCTGTGTTATCCTGCCTTCTGCACCAGATTTGTGAGTCCATGTCAGGGCTCAGAGTGGGTCAGTTAAGGACAATGACGTGATTAATCCCTCTGCGGAATGAGGATTAGTGGTCTCAGAGATCAAAGGTCAGAAATTCTCTTACATCAGTGCTTACATTTGTTTGTGATGGCTTTGCTGTCTGCTCTGTAGGTGTTGGGATGGGATGAAAATTTCCTGTCATGATGTCTGTGACCAAAATGATCATGGTGGCATTGTTAAATTTACATTGTTACATTTACAGCATTTAGCAGATGCTCTTATCCAGAGCGACTTGCAGTGCTTTGTCTATCTAGAGAAAGTATCTTTGCTAGTTACCAGTAGGTTAGAGAGAAAGATGGTCCTGAGCTCAGATACTGCTAGAAACAAGTCACTGTTGATGCCCAGAGAAAAAGGAACAGAGATAAACACAGAACAGTGCAATACAATACAGTACACTACACTACACTACAATACACTACACTACATTACAATACATAAGTGCAGTACAATACATTACAATCAGTTCCGTGTGCATTTAAGTGCTGTATAAAGCAATTTAAGATTAAGATTAAGTGACCCTTATTAGTCCCACAAGGGGAAAATTTCACCTAGGCATTTAACCCATTCGTGAAGTGAAACACTACATACACTCTAGTGAGCACATACACACTAGGGGGCAGTGAGCACAATTGCCCGGAGCGGTGGGTAGCCCAATCCACAGCGCCCAGGGAGCAGTTGGGGGTTAGGTGTCTTGCTCAAGGACACCTCACCTCAGTCATGTGCTGTCGGCTCTGGGGATCGAACCTGCAACCTTCCGGTCACGAGGCTGGTTCCCTAACCTCCAGCCTATGACTGCCCCAGTCATGACTGCCACATGTCTTCAGTCTGTGTTTGAAGGCTATGAGAGCCTCTGCTGTTCGGACAGCCAGTGGGAGTTCATTCCTCCACTTGGGCGCCAGTACAGAGAACATTCTCTATGCTTGTCTTCCAAGCGCCTTGAAGGATGGCTGGTCACGCTGAGCTGTACTCGAAGCACGAAAGGCTCGTGGTACAGTTCAAGATTTCACCAGTGCCATCAAGTAGGTAGGGGCTGGTCCATTTTTGGCTTTGTAGGCGAGCATCAGGGTTTTAAATCTGATGTGTGCAGCTACAGGAAGCCAGTAAAGGGAGCGCAGCCGTGGGGTGATGTGGCTGAAGATTGAAGACAAGCTGTGCTGCTGCATTCTGGATGAGTTGCAGAGGCTTGATGGCCTGCATGGGAAGACCAGCCAAGAGCGAGTTGCAGTAGTCGAGCCTTGAGATGACAAGAGACGGCACTAGTGCCTGGGTGGCCTCTTGAGTTAAAGTACACTGTACGCTGTACAAAGTACACTGAGATTATTTAAAAAGCACTGAAACACACTGAAAACCTTTCACCTTCACATTTTAAGTAGTACTTATTTTCTGGCTTTCGGACTGATTATGTTGAAATTATCACCCATTTTCATGAGATTTTGAATGATTTATGTTAAAAGTAATAGTTGGCCTTCTCGCGATTATGACTTATACCAAAATAATCTGTCCTTGTCATGAGGTTCTGATAGTTATGTGAAAATATTGCTTCTTTTTCTAAGGATTATGACTGACTGTGACAAAATATTGGTATACATTCCCAAAGTTATGACTGATTATGTTGAAACAGTGGATTGCTTCCTCAATATTTTGTCAAAATGATAATTAAATTCTTTAGATTTTGAATGATTTTGTTGATATAGTGGCTTCTTTTCCCAAGATTATGACTGCCATGTAAGTAATGGCTAGGTGGACATGAAATCCTGACTGTTTAAGTTAAAATATTGTTTCCTTTGAAACAGGACACTGTTAAACAGTAAATTTAGCGCTGCGCTTCATCATTATTTGTAATCACCGCATAGACATTAAACACAGGAGTGTGTGATTATAGCTGACTAATGTTCGCTGGTTTTTCTTGTTGAAGAACTGAAACCTGCTCCCACGCTGTGACTCAAACTCGGTGCCCGTGGGTGGTGGATGGTTAGCTGGGTGGGTGAATGGATGGTGAATGGATGGTAAATGAACAGTAACACAGATGACTTCCAGTTGTGGTTTAACTGCTGAACTCTTTGTTTGCTGCTATAAATAACCTTTTTTCTTTTTCTTTTTTCTTCTCCCGCAAAAACGTATTTTGGAAACATTTTACATTGTTACTTTCATTCATTGCGTTCTGTTCATTTGTATATGACCCACTCTGATCGACTAGATGCTGTTATACCAGGTAGATTTCTTCAGATAGCTGAGAGAATGAGTGCTACAAAAGGCCTTTGTCACCAAGGAAAGATGCTGTTGTTTTATTTTCACTTTTAACCTCCCAGCGTTCGTATCGCTGTTGTTGGAACAAAACCTTGTATCTGCAAAATGGTAACTTTACAGGAAAAGGGAAAAACCTACTTTGAGTAGTCAATGGAACCAGACTTTTTTCAAAGCCGTTTTGGGCCATTTCTTTCTCTCCATTCGTCATGAAGTTTACTCACAATGTAATGGGCAACAGGCATTTTCACATTGTCAAAAACTGAAAAACATCCAAAATTGAGAGATGAGGTTTTCTTCCAACAGCAGATATTCTGTCACTGCGTTTTCGTCTTGTCTTGTCCGTGTAGTCCTATCCAGTCGATGAGTATATTTGGACCTGGAGCTTTTTTCAGACAAAGAAGTTTAGTTTGAGAGATGGCAGTGACACAGTATTGGGTTTTAATCTGGGGCTCATTAGTGTAGTATCTCTCAAATGATGGAATACTCTCCCCAAGTCTATTTGGGATGCCACCTCTCTATCTTCATTTAAAACTCTATTAAAGACTTACTGGTTTCCGCTGTGTTATCGTTGTTCCATTTATACTTGAATGTTTACCTGTATTGTCCTTTTGTTGTTATATGTTTACTGTGTTCATGTTCTTTGATTATAAAATGTCCTGGAGCATGGGAAAGATGCTATATAAATTAAATGATGATGATGATCAATATCAGGCCAATACCAGCAGAACATGCTGGACTGGAAATCTGTAAGCAATATGTAAATATTACATTAAATACAAAGCTTTATGCTCTTAAAGAAACATTTTTAGCAGTATTGGCTTATTCTCAAAGGGCAATTCCAACAATTTTCCAAAATTTCTGAGTAATTCACTCAGTAGTTCACTATAGAGAAACTTACAGGCTCAGATTTCTTTACAGTGGTGCTGAACTGAAAGGAACCAGGGGTCACCATGTCTACAACACAGATAAAGACATTTTCTTTACTATCCAGAACCACCAGTGAGCAGAATGCGCTTTTTATTTATTTTATTTTTTTTATTTGTATTTCTTTATATGCAGTATTGATGATACTAAAACAGTGATAACATAAAGCCAAACGAATATGCTTCCTTTGCCTTACAAATCCCCACCTCTCTGCCATGAATGTATCTTTAAATAATACATTTTAGACCGTGTAGGCAGCATATTCATACCTTACTTACACTTACTGTAATAATCTTCTGTGAGGGAGCTTTTAGAGGCATTAAACTCCTCAGATGTCTGGTTCCTATCACCACCACTGTGAAGAGATCTGTAAGTTTCTCTGGAATGGAACATTTCACTCCAAACCACTCACTTTGTTTATCATTCAATCATACAGACATTTTGAAAAAAAAAAGGTTTTGGTATCAATATTGGAAAAGAAATATTGGATTTGTGCTGTCTTTAGTTAGTGCTGGTGCAACGGCCAGTATAACGATAAACGAGTGATCTATTGTGCGGCCCTGCTCTGAACACGCTGACTACTCTGGGCTTCATTTGTCAGAATTCAGTGCAATAGAGAATGGAGAATAAATCCTGCCGAACATCTCGCGATATTACGCGTTCAGGTTTTGAAGGACTGTAATATTAATATAATGAGTTCTTTCCTGTTGCCCAAGCCGAGCTTTGCCTTTATAACTCTTCATGTCTGCTTCATTAGTCTGAGAATGAGCTGCTTGGCTTTGCTTAAGTTCTGTTCTCCATGTCAAATGCGTGTTTAGGAAGATGGCATTGCTTTCTTTATTCTGCGCCATGCATTCGTTGCTAATGCAATGATGAATGAATGTTCACCGCTTTGGAAGCTGCTGGTTTTTTGGCTTCTCCGTCAGGAATTTCATACTATCTTTTCACTTTGTTACATAAAATCTGTGACGGACTGAACGGTTCCATTTGTAGTCGCTCTTGAGGCCACAGTTTAACAATACCCTTTCATTTCTCTGAACAAACCCAGAGACATTATATTTCTAGGTTCATTCTGACATTTTTTGGTATGGAACTGTCAAATCAGCAGACAAGTCATGTCCTTGACACAATAGAGAATGTGGCTGTTTTGTAGTAGCCTTTTTCTGTTTCACTATTTTCTTCCTGGCTTGATGGAAGACATGGAGAAATCCAGCAGGGAGGTGTTGATAACATACAGAATTGCCTACAGCTATTTGGCAAGTCGGTTCACGGAGAAATCACTATGTGTTTGAGCAGCAGACCAACATTAGCGTCCAATTTTACAATCTACAGACCTTTTATTAGGCCCTCTAAATGCACACAAGTAAACAATACTTGTCATTCATGACACAAACAGCTTACCAAGCGATGTTCAGCTGAACTAAAATCCAGATTTCTTTAGTTTTAGTTGCAGCTATTGTGCCATTAAGAGAAATGTAATGATGTAGTCTGGAAACATATGGTCCCCCATCCAATAAACAGCCCTGAAGTGTCTGAAATGCTGAGAATTCTGTAAAAGAAACATGACTTGTAGGTATAAAGGACTATCATCAGTTGTGCTTTACCCCTTTTTTGTTGGATTAATTGCAGCTAATGTAAGTGTGTTTCGTATTGCCTGGAAATGTTGGTTGGAGTGGGGGGGACTGCACTCTCTAATTTCTGTTTTTATTTCCTCACTGCACTGCTTACAGTTAACATCACATGTCATTGCCTTTCTCTTACTAATTTCTCAAGATATTTGATTGATTCTCATAAAATCTCAAGTTAACCTATATTTATAAGAGGATACAAATGATGGCAATGAATCTCCTGCAGCTAATTTGCTTGGAGAAGAAAGGAAAGAAAGCCTAAAACAGTTATTCGGAGAGGTGACTTGTGCCTCTTCAGAGAGGAGTGACTAAGTAATTAACATTCCTGCAGCCAGGCTGAGTAGTAATCTCAATCTAGGTAGTAGTTAGCTCTGTTATGTTGGTGTCACCCCCATCTGTTTGATGTGAGGTTGATACGAAGTACAGAGGTAGCTTTTTTATCTCACTTTATTAGAGTACTTATTTGGTCTTTCCCAACCAGTAGAGTACTTATTTGTGTCCCAGCAGGTCTTTTCAAAGAATGCAGTAAGCCTGGGTGAGTTCTAAAAAAATAAGCAACGCAATATTTTCAAGTTACAAAATCATGATTATCGATTATATCATTTCCATTGTTCTAGCAGAGTGGCTCTGGAATTCAGCTGTAGATGCGGTAGATGCTTAAACCCCTTGGGACCATCAGTGGCTCCAAAACACACTTTGTCATATTATTTATAACTTTCATATTCCATAAGTTACATTCAGAAGCTGGGCGTCATATGAGGCTGGAACTTTACTTTCCGGTCAAATAGATGGTGATGGAATTTTAAACCCTTATAATAAGACACATGCTTTGTTCATTTGAGGGGAGCTCAAAATAAATAAATAAATTAATTAATTAAAATAAAAATTCACATTTATTTCATGCAGTTACTGAATAATTTGCATTACAATTTGGTTGTGTAAATTCAGATGGACAAACCAAAATATACCCTGCAGAATAAGAGGTTAATTCATCTAAACCACTGGGACACTAAAGCTGTACACAAAGCAGCAAATTTTTCTCAGATGATAAATCACAATCTGGGAAACCCACAGCAGACACAATGGGGAATTTACTCTATCATGGCTTCTGAAGGCCCCATAATAAACCATAAAAAACAACCATATGCAAAATACAAGGTGGAGTCCAGGACCCCTAATTAACCTCTTAGACCCCTGAATATCAAAATCAGAATAAGTATGATGTTATGCTCTCGTTGTTTGTCCTGCTTCACCCGCAGTTGGCGAGCTTTTATTGTTGCTATGCATCACTGGTCTGCCTCGGGGTGGCGCTGTAGCAAATTGACCCAGTTTGTCCTTCACAGCCTCGCAACTGTAACTATGCCTGAGATAACTCTGAAAAGCTTTACAATATGCCGAGCCATATTTGTAAACCTGAAAACTTGCCCAATTTTCCCAAACTTTGGTGTAAAAGATGAATTGAAATTGATAGCAAAATAGGAGACGTATAAGGTAAAGAAATGAGACTAGAGGAAACGCTAGAAAAGAGCACTTCCAGTAGAAGAAGTGTTGTAATTGTGGCCGGGTGGGGGAAGGATTTTTTTTCACACACTGATGATGATGATGATGTTTTAACAGTAACGGTGATTAAAACATTACATCTAATAATGTTTTATATCATTTAGCAAGCTATTTTTAAAAGTGAATTAGTCCTCTGTTAGCTTGTGATTTATCACGTTTTAAGCATTGTCGTCAGGTTTGTTAGTCGCTGGTATCAGATCAGATCAGATCAGGTCAGGTCAGGTCAGGTCAAGTCATGTCAAGTCGCTTTGGTCATTCCATCTATGTACAAGTACACAGTGGAGTGAAATTATGTTCCTCCAGGAACAACACAGTGCAACATGGAACAAAAAGTGCAAATGTACAGACATGGTGTGCAAACAAAAAATTAAGCTAGAAACAATATAAGAAATACGATAAATTAAACATTAATTAAGTAAACAGACAGGACAGTGCAGCACTGACACAGTGCTCATTTCTGGACATGAGGTTCCCAAAGTGGCTGCTGCAGCTACCCAGCGGTGTATTCGATTACGCCATTAAGAAGATAATGTCACCATGTTGGTAGACAAGCTGTAACTCTGACTGTGCTCTGAGCTCGACTCCTCACTGCTTCAGATACAAACCTGCAGGTGCATAAAACCCAGGCAAAATACACCAGAAAATGACCACAAAAAAGATTAAAAGATATGTAGAGGCTTTAGATGGCGTCTCCAGAAAACGTTTCGAGGAGGAAATTGGCTAGATTGGTGGACTGGATCCATACAGCCTGCACATCTCCAGAGTTCACAACATTCCAGTGTGTGATAATTTATTAAAACGAATAAAAGTTGCACCAAAACTGCCAAAGCTTTTAAACAATAAACTCAAATATATTTTTAGCTTGAGCCAGTTTCTTATTCACCAGTCACTTGAATTTTTTGCTCCACCTTAAATGATGATGTAGTTAGTCTGAGGTTCCTTAAACATAGAATGAATTTCGAAAGTTGATGAATACAAAACTAACATCAGCTTAACATCTGAATAAATGCATCAGTTTACCTCAGTAAATGCTGCTTAATTGATAAAATACCTGCTAACTACATTTTGGAGATGCGTGCTTTTCTAATGGTATATGCCCTATTTTTTTTGCATACTATGAAGTACTAGTATGCAGTTTGAAATGCTGAAATAACAAGGCAGGCAAATCTCAGCCCTTTTAGATTTTAGCTTTCATTTGTTTTCCCTACAATAAATCAAAGTGAATGTTAATATTGCTGCTGTCCAATGAAAACCATGTATTTGTTTTTTTTTTTTTTTTTTTTTTTTTTTTTCTTTCTTTCTCTCTCTACATTTCAACGGCCCAGCTGTCCTTTACATGGTCTAAAAATTCCATGATGAATAGACCAATAGAAATGCTTTAAAATGACTTGGAACAGAATATGTATGCATTGACTTGCATTGAAAGGTGAGTGTTTTTGCCTTGTCCTGTAAAGTTAATATTTTGGAGATACTTGTTTTTCATTGGACAGCAACTATATGCTTTAAGGTTAAATAAACTACAAAAAAAAAAAAGTTTTTACTGCCTTTGCTGGATCGTTTCTGGCTTTATCTCATTACAAACCCCCACAGCACTGCTGAATGCACATGACGTTGCCTACCAGAGTTGTTGGCGGTGCGACTGGGACATATTTACAATACTATCAGTGGTCCAGGCCTGGAGTACATGTAGGACTCTACAATTGCTCCTTCTTTATATTAAAAATAAATAAATAAATAAAATGCAACCAGAAGTTTTGCTTTACGTCACCTGTGCAAGAACAGTTTTGGACACAATTAGCCTGCCACTTTATTATACATATTTATTATGCATGAACATAAATAAATATGCAGATTTTTGTAAATATGCAGAGTGATGCCTGTCACTGGCCTTGAATGTTTGTAGGGCTTGAAGGAAATAGATGAAGAAATTCGCTAAATTACATAGCTGTCAAGTTTCACAGATTACTCAGAAATGTCTGGTTTACATTAAGACTACGTCTTTTGCCTTTGCTGTGGACTTACTTTCAACTTACTTTCCCTCAGAAAATCCCATGCAATTTGACAGGCGGGTGTTCAGACTTTTACATACAGCTGTACATAATCTCTGCATGTATTCCTGGTTTTTATATATGGGATATATAAACTATATATTTATAGTGGGACACCAAAGATAGCCCTTTAGTTTATTATTGCACGATTTTGGTATATACATCCTCGAATGCATAGAACACTTCTTGTTCAGTTGGTCTCCCTATGTATAAACAGCAGACGGGTATGTAGGAGAGATTGGCTCTACCCTAAATGGCCCACCAACAGTTCTTGCAAGACTCTGCATGTTTGCTACAATGAGGGGAATGTAGCAGAGTTTTGTTCGTAGCCATGTTTCCTAAAACTGCATTACTTTCGCTTACTGTTATGTCCAAGATATTCGATTCATTATGTCCCTGGGTTTTAAACCAGGCTATATCTCTTTGAAAATCCTCTGTGCCTGAATGAATGACTGAAGACAGTAAATCCACTTTTACTTTCATAAATAATTCTCGTTCGCCATTCTCCTCATTTCCGTGCACATAAATCAATAGGTAAAAGATTCCCAAATGAATTCATCAATAATTTATGCTTATTACTGTTCAGTAATTTCTAAATCTGACACAGCTTTGTAAGTTTGGTGCAGTTACAGAGAAATGCTATTAGTGTTCAGGCATTCTCGTACTGCTTGAGTGTCGGAGTTGGAGTGATGTGTGTTTTTTTTTTTTTTTTTTTTTTTTTTTTCCTACCTTGAGAAGCTCAGTGTTTTTTTTTTATTTGTTTTTTTTCATTCACAGTAGTGTGCAAAAGTCAGAAAACATTTCAAAAGAGATTAGGTAAAATAATCTACTTGCTTAAGGAAGGGAGAGGTCAGAGCCAGAAGACCACTATCAGATAAACAGCTCTTAATGCTTTCATCTTTGAGAGAGAGCAGAAAATCAAGCTCCGCTCACATCTGGAAAAGAATCTAGAAAATGCTAAACTAACTTTTAAGATTGAACTTTTTATTAACAGCGGTTTAATGAAATGCTTCATCAAAAGTGTAAGGTGCATAATCACTGCACAGCCGATGCGTCTAGATAAGGCTTTAGCAGCAATTCTGAGAATGCTTTTCAGTTATATGGGACCTGCCTGGCCATGCATTTCAAAACTGGTTTCTGGTTTAGCTATTTCTTTGCCATATTTTTTACTTGACATCAGGTTGTACATTTAATGAACATTGGTATAACATATTATTCCAGAGTAACTAAATCCCATTTTTAAGGTGTATTCATTTTTGGAGTTGCTTCTCTCTCATTGTGGTCTTAAATGCTGAGGAAGTGAGGCCTTTCAACCAGGAAAAAACACTGTTATCTAATGTTTAAATGTGTTTTCATGCAGTTTTTGTGTCGCGTCGAGCCGAGCCAGGTGTGTTAGAGGAGAGGAAGTGTACAAACACTATTTCTCTGTTTTATAGGTCACTGGGCATGTTTGATCATGAGCAGTGGAACTGCATAACAAAGTCTGCACCAGGTGAAGTTACATGCTATGCATGGCGTGTTTCTGCTGAGCCAAATGTTTCTTTGTCAAGACCTTATTTGCTGAGACCTTGAGGAGTTTATGCAGAAGTATTTATGCACATAATTCTGCACCATTGTTGGCTTCCTTCAAGATTTTGCAGAATCTTTTATAAACCCAGTTCCAAAAAAAGGTTGGAATGGTAAGTGAAAGGCTTTAAAAACAAAATGCAGCTATTAGTTAATTCTATTTGTTCTGAAAACAGTAGAAAAGCACTATTTGATGTTTTACCTTATGAACTTTGTATTTTCTAAATATGTGAGAATTCCATATTTGACGCCAGCAACATGTGCCAAGAAAGTTGGGACAGGAGTATGTTAACCACTGTGTTCCATCACCATTTCTTTTCACAGCACTTAATAATTCTTACTACTACTACTACTACTACTACTAGTAATAATAATAAATAATTATCAAATGATTAAATCCTAATAATAAACCAATAATTACTTGAGGACTGAAGGCACCCAATGAATTGGTTTTATAAGCGGAATTGTATGACATTCTTCTGTTACCATACAGGGCTTCTGTTATTGTAGTTTGAGCGTAATGACACACATTTTTAATGGGAGTCAGTTATGGACTTCCAGCAGGTCAGTCTAGCAACCACACTCTCTGATAAAGCAGCCATACTGTTCTAACACATGCAGAATGTGGCTTAGTATGGTTGTGTTGAAATAAGCATGGATAAAAGGCAGCATGTGTTGCTCCAGACTGTGTTCAGCATTAATGGTGCCTTCACAGATGTGATGATACCCACTAATATGCCATGACGGGTACTGGCTTTTGAACTTTAGTCCGGTATCAGTTTAGATGGTTTTCTTCTTTGACCCAGCAAACAGTCTATTATTTCCATAAACAACAAACTGAATGTCCTTTTTCCCCTTTTAACTCCCAATCCAGCATTTTCTGCTGAATTTCACCCACATACTGATCAGTATCAATCAACTGTCGCTGGGGCAGTGCTCCTCTTGTCACTGAGGTGGTAGCCTCAAGGGAATATCTCAGTATCATTAGTCAGGGAACATATTATTGTTCCGTTTTAAAACATTTGAATATAAAAAGGTACAAATACAAACTTTTCACCTGGAAAAACTTATTTAAGGTTCACAGTTGGACCTTAAAACCACTGTTGTACTTTTGAGGAATATATCACTTGGTGTGTAAATAATTTGCGAATGTAACAGTCAGCTTGCTTGGTAAAGGCTAAATGTGAACAATCTACTTTGTTATTTGGTTGCATTTCTTTAATTAAAGGAGCATTCATCTACACTCTTAAAATAGGGTTCTATAGTAAAGAAAATGATTGAAGGGTTCTTTCCAGCATGAAAGTGTTCTTAAAATTGTGCTTTTGAAAAGGTTTCTATATAGCACCCAAAAGGGTTCTTCTATTGTCACAATGTCAAGCTTGTAACAATAGAGGAACCCCTTTGGGTGCTTTATAGAATGATAAGATTCTATATACAACCCTCTAAAGCATGTTCTCCTTCAATCTGAAGAACATTTGATTTCTACTCCCTTTTTTTGAGTACTGTTTTGCTGTAGTGATTAGATTAGAATCTTTCTAGAGGAACCTACTGTGATACCTTGACATGAACAATATAATGAACACAGAGACGTTATAAATGAGACAGTCACTGTCGAATAAGGAAAAATCTTAACACTAAAATGTTGTCTGCTTGCTGAGAAAGTCCCATCCTCCAGTTGGCTTGCTGGTTATGCTGCGAGCGGAGAAGGGTCAACAACATTTCAGCACAATGCTTGTAAAGCCCACTGCTCATAGCAGAGGTCTGCACAACCGTAGTGGTCAGAACAAACTGAAAAATCTTTTTTGCTTTATTCACCCAAAGGCGACTTTTTGAGATCTTTGTCTGATTTTATCAGTGATTTCAAATATGCTTTTTAAAATAGTAATTTAACCTTCAGTGTCACGTATTTTGGTCTCTCTCCATTCAAAGACAGAGCAGTCTGGTCCTGTATGGCTCAAAATAACTGCTCTGTGGCATTACAAACATAGAGGCAGAGTAAACAGACTTTCCTATAAGGGCTTTTAGCATGATGGAACTCGGGAAGTGCAATGTGTTCTGTAGGAACTTTTGTGACGTTATGAATTTCTCCTTCAATAGCGTTTAATTTTGTTTAATATACTTTCTCTTTTATACAGCAGTCAGATTTTTTTTTTTTTTCATCCACAGCAACAAACACTGACTGAAATACAGCAAAAGTCTACTTGCAGGTATAATTCTGAGAACAGGATTAATGTGTCACTCCTGTTTCACTGTGGTGTTCCAGCCGACTGGTTAAGTTCTAAAAACAACACAACAGTAATGGAGTGTAGCACTGGAACATGGCCTGGTCAGTTCAGTCTCATTCCATTTTTTTTAATGTCAAAACTTGAGAAATCAAGTACCTGGCTGTATATACACTCACCGGCCACTTTATTAGGTACTTGCTAGTAAAAGGTTTTTCTGAAGGCTTTTGCCTTCAAAACTGCCTTAATTCTTCATGGCACACTTTCAACAAGGTGTTAGAAACGTTCCTCAGAGATTTTGGTTGGTTATTTGAGTTACTGTTGCCTTTCTATCATCTCGAACCCGTCTGCCCATTCTCCTCTGACCTCTCACATCAACCAGGCATTTTTGTCCACACAACTGCCGCTCACTGGATATTTTCTCTTTTTTGGACCGTTCTCTGTAAACCCTAGAGATGGTTGTGTGTGAAAATCCCAGTAGATCAGCAGTTTCTGAAATACTCAGACCAGCTCGTCTGGCACCAACAACCACGCCACGTTCAAAGTCACTTAAATCACCTTTCTTCCCCATTCTGATGCTCGGTCTGCACTTCAGCAAGTTGTCTTGATCACCTCTACATGCCTAAATCCATTGAGTTGCGGCCGTGTGATTGGCTGATTAGCTATTTGTGTTAACAAGCAACTGAACTGTACCTAATAAAGTGGCCGGTGAGTGTATGAGCAAGTAAAAGCCCACTTGGGGTTTTATGTCTTGGCATGATGTCACTGGTTAATATGTTGTTCCTTGCACACAGTGATGCACTCAGAAGAGGTTTAGAGGTGGCAAAGGTCATTACAGTTGAATGGAAATGCAGTGGCTGCCATGATGCTCTGCTCTTGCTAAGCTGGGCTGTATTTAGTTCTTTAAACACTGGTTGATTTAAAGGTTTTTGGTTGCATTTTCAGTATGTGAGATAAATGTGTAGAGGTTAAGTGAATTTCTATGCAGGGTGTTGCGTTTAGAAGTGACAGCTACTGTCTTTAAGGTTAGGTTGGGTGTTAGAACATATTTTCAAAGAAAATATTTTCTTCTGTGGAAATAAGTGATTTTTTTCCCCTCTCTTTTGCTCTGGGTTGCGGTCAGTTCTACCAAAAAAAAAAAAATCATAGCTTGATCATAGACATGAAGTTTGAGTTGTCCACTGCCTGTATTGTGATATGATACAATGAATTGTGCTAAATATGACCAGGGATATGAACTATCAAGGTAAAAAGGGGTACTTGTGATATGAAGTTGATTTTAAAAATTCAGCATAATTAAAACAAAAACAATACTATTTATGCCTAGGAACTAACAATTTAATTGTCTCTCTTTCAGATATCAGTGATAATATGACCGGTAATCTCTGTCTGATCTGTGATTTTGAGAAATTAATGTTGCCCAGCTCTAAACTGCAGCAGGCTGTCCATGTCGTCCATTTATATATGTTTTCCAGTCATCTTATTATGATTGTTAGTAATTAAATGTGCCACAAGACACATTATTTCAGGTCTTACCATTTTGGATTCTGAGGTCTAGATTTAGTTTGATTTTTCATAACAAAATGTCCTAAAATTTCCCCCGTTATTTTGTCCTAACACTGAGCAACAATAATAACACCAGAACATTCCTGTTATAATCAGCAAGCTGCACCATTTTTGATTGACGCCCTGTTGGAGAAAAGGAGTGATCTCTATGATCCTTCCATGAAACAGTTTTCCAAAGTGCTGGACCTTAGAGGTGAATACCATTTGTTTTGTACCAAGTCTATCGATGCTGCCCACACAAAACCTTGTATCTCCAAAAAGGTAATTTTACAGGAGAAGGAAAAAACATACATTACTTTCAATGTAAGTCAATGGAACCAGACTTTTTTCCAAGTCATTTCTGGCCATTTATTTTGGTACATTTTTCATAAAATGTGCACACAATATAAAAGCCAGCATGCATTTTCAAATTATGTCAAAAACCGAAAATTGGCAAAAAATGGAGATATGAGGTTTTCTTCTGACAGCAGTGATCTGTATCTTTATGCAGTGACCCAAAACAAACAGTATTCTAGTGTAGTTAGCTATATAGACTTCCCAACACCAGGTTGGCATAATGCTGGTTTAATTATGTTAATTGGGCTAGTGATGTTAAATGTTGGGATAAAGCGTAACCTGTTATATCAAGTTTGGGACACGGGTTTAATAATGACAGCTGGACAGCTCTGTCAGTAAAGCAGCTGTTCTCTAACAGGCGAGTTGTTTATTTAGGGCTTAACTTCACACGCGCTCTTGACGTTTCCAGTGTAGACTTTCTGAAGGCTTTGGTTTGTGATCCAATTCTATATTTGAATGCTCGCTTGCTCTTAAGATACAGTATCAAATTTTCTAAGCCACTTCAGAAAGAGGCGCTCATTTGATTGTGGCTGTGGACAGAGCATAAGCACCGCCCACTGTACTCTGACAGGATTCACTCAGGTGGCTAGTTTTGATCACTGACACGAAAAGACAAAGGTATTCCATATGTTTGAGTGGAGCAACAAATGACAACGCTACCAGCAGTAATGGAAGTGTCCTGCATTAGATCATTCATTCATTTATCCTTTAAGCCACTCGTCCTCCTGGGTTGTGGGGGTGGGGCAGAAGGTGGCAACCACTTTGGACAGATCACCAGTCCATCAGAAGGCATTCATATACATTCATACCTAGGGGCAATTTAGAGTTTCCAGTGGGCCTGACTGCATGTTTTTGGACTGTGGGAGGAAACTGGAGCACCTGGAGGAAACCTCGAATCAGAAGTTTTTTTTTCTTCTTCAAATATGGAAAACTAAGCTGCAAATACAGCCCGTTTTGAATTCATTTTTCACTGATGTCAGGAGAACCAACTCACTATTAACATATGTCCATGTATTTGGCCTTCAGCAGCTTAACCCCACCTATTCATATTGCAGTTCTAAGAAATGTTCCAGCTCTATGTGCTTTTTTGATTGAGGTGCCTTACAAGTCAGCCAATCCGAACAGAGATCATTTGCATCGTTCTTAAGCACACCGATACAGAGAGAGTGGAAACCAAGAGATAAAGGCGTACAAGAACAATGTGGGATTGTTGGCTCTTTGAACTCACCAAAATAAAGAGAAATTTTAAAATAAAAAGAATTTAAAGATCCACTAAAATTAGCAGAATAGTATATTTCAGTGTGTTCTGCGTAGGACGTGAAAACCTATTTTCACTCAGAAGATCAACAGAATGTGTCATTTGACCAGGGGTGGTAAACTTTTGCATACAACTGCACGCAACATGTAAATCTGAAAGAATTTATGTAAGAATGTATGACGGTGTTTAAGCCGGTCTAACCTCCATCTGTTAGACCTCATTTCCTCCTTTAATTGTGAGAGAAAATGAGTTTATATTATGTGTTTGTGTGTTTTTGTAACTTTTTATCTAATGGAATGGTGTGATTCTCTGCCCTCTCCCTGGATTGGGAGATGTAGATTGGAGAAATCTGGCTTTGGGCTACATCAGCTTCTTGGACATTTGACTGACAGGTTTCTGCCTGCGTGAGGACTGTTATCTTCTCGTTATCTTAATATTCAGGGATGGCATAAACAAGATTGTAATCTGGGAGATTGGGAGTGGTGATGTTATCAAATCGAATCAGGTTCACACTCCCGACCTGCTGCTGGATTCAGTACGATTGCTCATCTCTTCCTCTTCTGCCATTCTCCATCCCTCACTCTGTGCTGAATTTCACTAACACACCTGGCTGCCTAGCTGACCTCAGGGACGGGTCGCTTACATGGCCGCTGTGTTTTCCCAGTCCCTTCTCTAGTGTGACATCGCTGATTTGCAGAGCGAAAGATTGACAAGGTTCGGCCGGGGTCTCTGGAGCCCAGCATTTGATGTTCTGCTGGAAAATCTGTGAGTCAAATTTAAGTCGCAGAGAGAGTAGAGAGGAGAGGAGAGGGAGGCATGACTGACATGACTCAGTCTTGACTTGACTGTAGGCGCTCATTTGTGTCTAACCAGTACCTACATATCTCTCTGCTTGAATACATCGTAGCTGTCCAAAAAAAATAATAAAATAAAAAAAATAAGTGATTTTTAATTTTATACATTATTTGATCTCAGCAACTGCCCTTAGCATTTTGTGAAAATTTCTTGATGGATGGAACTAAAGAGGTGCTACAAAACTGCTTAAACCAAATCTTTTGCTCTCTCCTGTAAAGTAACCACTTTGGAGATGCTTGTTTTCTTTGGACAGCAAGGATATACTGTAACGTTATTCAGTAATAACTTATGCACTGTATTTAAATATTATAAGCTAGACACCAGAAGGCGTTTTAAAATGTTTAATGCAGTAAATTCAAGATGTTTGGGAACAGCAAGAATTGATCAAAGATAGATATTGTGAATAAATATTTATAGTTATTAGGGTCATCTACCTGAAATTGTATCACTACTGTTCAAATACAAGGCATTCTGAATGTTAATTTAATTAATAAGTACTACTACAAGTACTATTACTACTACTACTACTACTACTAGTGATATTATTATTATTATTATTATTATTATTATTACTAACTGTACTACTAGTGGTACTACTACTAGTACAACAACCACTACTACTACCACTACTCTACTAATACTCTCTTCTGCTACTGCTACTACTACTATTGCTACTACTCTACTACTGCTAGTTGTACCACTGCTGCTACTACTACTAATGCAATAATACTACTTCTACTTCTAACAGTACTGCTACTGCTAGTACTAATACAACTGCTGCAGCTAGTACTAATACAACCGGTACTACTCCCCTAATAGTACTATTAGTAATACTATTATGCTACTAGTACAACCGCTAATACTACTAGTACTAAAACCCTACTACTACTGCCACTACTACTACTAATAATAATCATAATCATAATAAGGATTCTATGATCAACTATTTCAATTTAGAACCGTAGTAGTAGTAGTAGTAGTAGTAGTAGTAGTAGTAGTAGTAGTAGTAGTAGTAGTAGTAGTAGTAGTAGTAGTATGCCGTCATCATCAGAATGTAGACACTTTTTGTCATCCGTTTCTTTTCGACTTTTGACAAGCAGCAACAACAAAAAAATGAGATCTTATTCCTTTTTTAAATACTGCCAAAAATGATCACATACAGTCCAAATTAAATATGCTGTCACAGGATAAAACACCATAACAGCTACTGCCACATCAGTTGGGAAAGCTGCAAAACAGCAAGTATACAGAGCGGCTTCATAAGGGAACTGCTTTTAATGGACTAAGATTAACTCATTTAGAGCTAATGCATTTGCATCCCGTGCCAGTTTTGAAGCTGATTTGAGCTTTATTATCACTGCAGTAGTCTGCTCAAGGGAAACGGTCATCATAATAAAGTGATGGTCATTGTTGCGACAGTTGTATATATGGATCAGATCAATTATGGATGATCATTTAATAAACACAGACCATGATTCCTGTGAATAAGGATTGCAGGCCAGATAACGGAGAGAATGTGCCTTTTTTTTCCCCCTGAAAGTCCCAAAAATGCACAATGTAGCGTGGAAACTCTGCTCATTTAATGTTTTAGTACAGTGTGGATTAAGCCATATGTACGCTCTCTAAATATGACTTCACATAGGACTGAATCCAACCTGGCTGTGTTCCCGTTAAATGTTCTATCTAATGAGAATGAAGGAGAAGATTTATGTAACCATCCAATAAGTAAGTAAGTAAATAAATAAACTAAAATAAATGTGTATTGTTTATATTCTTGTAAATATTCAAGTGTATAAACACTACACAATACACAAGTGTTATATACTTTATATAGGGTACATTTATATGTATTATACATGACATGTTATATACAGTATATAAATCTTTCCTCCAAAATGGTCTGAAAGTGATAATTCACTGCCGCATTGATTCTGTATTGTTAGAATCGGTTATTATGTGTTAAAATACGTTTTTCATCATATTATTCAAATGATTGGACAAACTATATCAGTGTCATGTTTGTAATATAACTGTAATGCTAAAATTGTTTTTATTATTTAAAAAGCTTGCTGTTTTGTTTTTATATCTGCATCACACTGCTGTGTAAGTAATTCACATGTCATTCATGTCTTCAGTGTCATTAGTAAAAACAGTATTGAAAGGTTCAATACAAGGTTTTTGTATTGACTCACTGGTGAGGTCATTTACACCCGGTCACTGAAACATAAACACCTTCAGTGGCTGCACAGTTAATAAAGCCAAGCATGAGTATCTGTGGCAGTAATCACTACTTCTCAAGAGCAAACACTGTAACTGCTCAGTAAACCTCTTATGCGCTCTGGATGTTTTTTTTTTTTTTTTTTTTTTTTTTTTTTTTTTTTTTTTTCCCTCCCCATAGCCAGTTCAACAGGTTTGGCTATGCTGGGCTAAACGAGAGCATATATTTACAACTCCAGGGAGCCACTCCCTGCCTGCCTGACCTGTGTTTGAGAGAAATCCTGTATCATAGCTTAAGATCACATTGTCTCATTTGGCTGGTGTCAGAGAAGCACGGTTGGGCTGTACGCGCTGATCTCAGCCTCACGCTTTGAGAATGCGTGCATTTTTAATGCATTTACATGTTATGTAATACACAGTATTATATCGCTGCTTTTGGAAGAAAACCTCGTATCTCCATTTTTCAGTTTTTGACATAATTTCAAAGGACCTGTTGCCCTTTATATTATATGTAAATTTCATGATGAATGGAACAAAAGAAACAGCCCAAAATGACTTGGAAAGATGTCTGGTTCCTTTGACTTGCATTAAAACTACAGTATGTTTTTTCTTTCTCCTGTAAAGTTCTAATTTTGGAGATTTTCTTCCAACAACAGCTATATGTTAATGGTTGCTTTGTGACATACAGGACTGTGCAGTAGTCAGAGTGTTATTCTGTTATTCGGTCAGTCTGTTTGTTATTCTGAGAACACCAGCAGCTTCTTTGTTTGATGTGAAATATTCTTCCCTTTGTCTACTTTCTGTGCAAAAAAAAAAGAAACATGGGCAGAATTTAAATGTTACAATGGCTACTACTACTGGTTTTAGCTTTGCAGCATACATTTGTCCATTTTATACATAAGTGTCATGCAGTCTTAGAGAACAGATACCTATGTTGGTAACAACTTGACTGTTTGAGACCGTCCATGATTTTAGCAACATTTGGCTGTAGGGTGTGAAGAACGTCAATATAGTATAATATAGGGGTGGCCGATATGGCTTGAACATGATGGCACGATACTTGTTTTCAACATTTAGTTAATGAGCGCAATAATGGTAAAATATCATCATATTGTCCTGCCCTAGTATAATATTGCAATATTTTGGGTTTAAGTGCATCAATACACAGAGACTCAAGCATTACTATTTTATGACTTAGTTTTGTATATTTATGATGTATATTAATCCCATCACTTGACTAATAGATTCCCAGAATGCATTTTAAAATATCGCCAAGAGACTTTTACTGTGGTAAAAGACGCCTTCTGCATCTTTCATACAGTGATAGGAAACATAGTAGCTCACAGAAAGCTCAGATTCTATGCGCTGATTTTGATTTTGAAATTTGAATATTTTTAATCATTTGTGAATCATGTTTCGCCCCTCAGGTGTTTGGGCACAGTGCAATCTGGGCCCATTTGAAAAAAAGTTTGGACGTCCCTGCTTTACCTGAACCTTGCTAGTGCATGTTGTTGATATAACCATGCCTTAAACACGTTTAAGATATCGTATGTCATAATAACTCATCCCTTCATTTCAAGAATGGGTTGCTGAGATGGGCAAAATAGCTGCATATGATAAATGATCATTTAAATTGTTTGTGGCATTTGAGGTGTACAGATGCAAATGGGGCAAATATTTAAGATTTATAGAGAGTTCTTAAAGATGTACCAATATCTACCACCCCCCCCCCCCCCACCTTTGTATGCTTAACATTTTTGCAGTTAATTAATGTATTAAATAATGCATTTATATGATACATAGCTTTGTACTCTTCTGCATTAGGTCAGGTCATGAATGTAGTACCGACACTGAGTTGGGTAAAGGCTTGTCATGTTGTTGCAAATGTGTGCTTTTATATGAATCTAAGATAAAAATCAATTAAAATCTGTTAATCTCAATCCTCACTTATTCCTTTAATTAGTTTCGTGATGTATCTGCTTTTAATGCAGCCTTGTGTGATTTCTGAATCCAACCAAACTCATGGTGGGTAATTCACATACAGTGTGTGCAGAATTATTATAATTATTATAAGTTGTATTTGAGAGGATTCTGTTTATTATTGAACAACAACTATGTTCTCATTCAACCCAAAATACTCATAAATATCAAAGCTTAATATTATTGGAAGTTGGAGTTGTTTTTTTAGATTTGGCTATCTTAGGAGGATCTGTTTGTGCAGGTAACTATTACTGTGCAGAATTATTAGGCAACTTAATAAAAACCAAATATATACCCATCTCACTTGTTTCTTTTCACCAGGTAAACCAATATAACACCACAAAATTTAGAAATAAACATTTCTGACATTCAAAAACAAAACCAAAAACAAATCAGTGACCAATATAGCCACCTTTCTTTACGATGACACTCAAAAGCCTTCCATCCATAGATTCTGTCAGGTGCTTCATCTGTTTACGATCAACAGTGTGCGCAGCAGCCACCACAGCCTCCCAGACACTGTTCAGAGAGGTGTACTGTTTTCCCTCCCTGTAGATCTCACATTTTATGAGGGACCACAGGTTCTCTATGGGGTTCAGATCAGGTGAACAAGGGGGCCATGTCATTATTTTTTTACCTTTACTGGCCAGCCACGCTGTGGAGTATTTGGATGCATGTGATGGAGCATTGTCCTGCATGAAAATCATGTTTTTCTTGAATGATACCGACTTCTTCCTGTACCACTGCTTGAAGAAGGTGTCTTCCAGAAACTGGCAGCAGGTCTGGGAGTTGAGCTTCACTCCATCCTCAACCTGAAAAGGTCCCACAAGTTCATCGTTGATGATACCAGCCCATACCAGTACCCCACCTCCACCTTGCTAGCGTCTGAGTTCGAGTGGAGCTCTCTGCCCTTTACTGATCCAGCCTCAGGCCCATCCATCTGGCCCATCAAGAGTCACTCTCATTTCTTCAGTCCATAAAACCTTAGAAAAATCAGTCTTAAGATATTTCTTGGCCCAGTCTTGACGTTTTATCTTATGTTTCTTGTTCAAAGGTGGTCGTTTTTCAGCCTTCCTTACCTTGGCCATGTCCCTGAGTATCAAGCACCTTGTGCTTTTTGATACTCCAGTAACGTTGCAGCTCTGAAATATGGCAAAACTGGCAGCAAATGGCATCTTGACAGCTTCACGCTTGATTTTCCTCAATTCATGGGCAGTTATTTTGTGCCTTTTTTTTTTCAACATGCTTCTTCGCTATTTGCCATGAAACGCTTGATTG
Source organism: Pygocentrus nattereri (assembly GCF_015220715.1). Lineage (NCBI taxonomy): Eukaryota > Metazoa > Chordata > Actinopteri > Characiformes > Serrasalmidae > Pygocentrus > Pygocentrus nattereri. The sequence continues at coordinate 18,000,711 of NC_051227.1, forward strand.
TTCGGTGATCATGCTTCAAAATTTTGGCAATTTCAAGACTGCTGCACCCCTCTGCAAGACATCTCACAACTTTTGACTTTTCAGAGTCCGTCAAATCTCTCTTCTGACCCATTTTGTCAAAGGAAAGGAAGTTGCCTAATAATTTAGCACACCTTATATAGGGTGTTGATGTCATTAGACCACACCCCTTCCCATTACAGAGATGCACATCACCTGATTTACTTAATTGGTAGTTGGCTTTCAAGCCTATACTGCTTGGAGTAGGACAACGTATAAAAAGGATGATGTGATCAAGATACTCATTTACCTAATAATTCTGCACACAGTGTAAATAGCGGGTAAAATTGAGATACTTACAGACCAAGAGGCCGGGGGGGAATGAGCGTTGATACTATTAGAGAGATGAGGGAGAGCTGGAGCGTTTGACGGATGGCTGAGCGAGTGTGTTGTGAGGGAGGTGTGTGTTGTACAGGAGGTTATAGAGTGCAGGGTGTGTGTAATGGTTTTATTTGGCTGTGATCAGGGTGACTGATAGCAGTGCCCTAAAGCAGTGACTGACCCTGTTCCCCAGTGACTCTCTTAATCTGCCACCATGATTACTATTAAAAAACCCCAATTAGGCTGCGGCAGTGGTGGCTGTAAGAACGCCTTTAATTGCGATGAGTTATCATCATCTGCTCGGCTGTAATTGAGGCCCGATCTGAAGGGTGCAGTGCATCTGACAAATTGATTTAATACCAAAGTGATTCTCTCTCCCTAATGACACTCCTCATGGCCTACACACAGATCGCTAACTAATCGCACACGTTTCTCATCACTGTGGTGTGTGTGTGTGTGTTGGGGGTGGGGTAGAGAAATTTTAAGTGTGTGTGTGTGTGTGTGTGTGTGTGTGTGTGTGTGTGTGTGTGTGTTCGGGTAAGAAATGCTTGCTGTATTCTTGGCTGGTCCCACTTTGCTTCTGCTGTGCTGTATTACCACTGCAGTAAGGAGGGGAGTGATTTATGGACAATTAGAGCTCTTTTAGTAGAGTCAGCTGTGTATGTGTGTGTGTGTGTGAGAGAGAGAGAGAGAGAGAGAGAGAGAGAGAGAGAGAGATCAAAGTAGAGTGAAAGAAGAATAGAGATCCACTAGAGAGATTGAGAATGGGGGGTTGCTTGATTTTCAAAATAGCGTGGATAAGATCTTATCTGTAAAGGAGGATCCAGTAAAGCACATCTAATCCGTGAAGGGGGGGTCCAATTAAGCAGAATTGTCTAAGCTTATTCTCAAAGGGCCAGTGTGGCTGGGGGTTTTAAATCCAGCTTGGGTGAATCCAGTAGAGTGAAGGAGAATGAGTGGATCCATTAGAATAAAAAGGGGGATCAAGCAGAGTCAAAGACAATAGAAGGGTCTAGTAGAGTGAAAGAGAACAGAGGAATCCATCAGAGTTAAAGAGACTGTGAGACAATGAAAAAGAATGAGGTATTTAGAGTAGAGAAAAATGAAGGGATCTGACCAAGTGAACAAGAATGGAGGGATCCAGTGGAGTAAAACAGAACAGAGACATCCACTGGAATGAAAGGGAAGGGGGATCCAGAAGAGTCCAAGGCAATAGAAGGGACTAGTAGAGTGAAAGGGAATTTAAAGCTCCAACAGTGTTAAGTCAAAGACAGCAGAAGGGCCTGGCAGAGGTGAAGGAAAATGGAGAGACCCGACAGAGTAGGGGATCCTACATAGTGAAAAAAAATGTGTTCAATAGAGTAAAGAGAATGGTAAGATCTAATCCAGTGGAGTGAAGGAGTATGGAGGGATCCAACAGAATGAAAGAGAAAGGGGATCCACTAGACTCAAAGACAGCCGAAGGGTCTAGAGATTAGGGGATCCAGTACAGTGAAAGAGAATGAGGTTCGTATTTAATCAAAGAAAAGAGCCTGGAGTGATCCAAAAGAGTAAAAAAATGCAAGTGAGCCAGTGGTGTGAAAGAGAATGGATGGACCCAATGGGGTGAAATGAGAATGGAGGGACCCAGTGGAGTGAGAGTGACATTCCACAGGCATTTAAAATAAACGAATATCACCCTTAAACGTAGTTGAATAAAAATCCTCATGAGGCTGAGTGGGATTCTCACCAACATTCTGGAGCATGTTTGGGGGCGGAGTGTGGACAAATCACGTTTGTTGTCACAGCAACATATACACAGGTGGGTTTTTGCAGGCTGATTAATGGCTGATCTAATAGGCTTAAAATACGACAAAAAGATGATGCAAGGGGAAAAAAGCCCTCTTCCCAGCAGAACTCCGCGTTTACCCAAGACTCTGCTTAAGTCGTTTATAACCGGAATCTCGAGCATACTCAGCCTAAGAACTGTGGATTGCAAAAACTGCTCTGACTCAGTTATTTAGGGATGTGTGATACAATAACAGAAACAGGTTTCACCAGATTTCACGCTAAGATTTTTTAGCCTATCAGATGCGCTCCAGCTTGTTTCCACGGGGTGAATGAGGGCGTTTGTGCTCTGTGTGGTATGCTGGGTTCTTTTTGGTTACTTTCCAAAAGGAGATTTTGAGAAATGTAAAATCATATTAGACTGTTGAGGAAATTTTTTCACGCTCTGTCTTGTTTTAGCTTCTCTCCTCTTTCTTTTGCTTATCTGTGTGATACTTATGTGCTTCTTAGATTGATTTTAAGGCACTGTAAAGCAGTATTTGAGCTATGGAAAAGTGTTGTGGTTGTTATTGTTGTTATTGCTGTTGTTGCTTTTGTTGTTGTTATTGCTGTTGCGGTTGCTGTTCTTGTTATTGCTGTTGCGGTTGCTGTTTCTGTTGTTGTTGCTGGGCAAGATTTGTCAAATGTATAACATTTTCGTCCCTGTACCCCTTGTCTCTAGGGTAGGAATGGACGCCATGAGGCTGTTACCTTCCTGGGGAATGACCAGAAGAAGGCATCAAAGGGGAAGAAGACTGGGCTGGTGGTGGGAGTTGTGGTGGCTTTTCTGGTGCTGGCAGCCGTGGCTGGAGTTCTAATATGGCTGTTTGCTGGTGTGTAAACCTTTCTACAGCTAAGGGGCAGAGGGCCAGGGTGTCCTTGTGCTGTCCTAGAAGGCCAAAATAAACATTATTTTTTCATGAAAATGTCAAATTTACAAATCAAGTAACCCTTTTAGACCAAGGACTAAGAAGTACAGTAAGGAAATGCTCTTAATTGAAAACTACAATGAGATGGAAACAACAACAACAACAACAACAAAAAAATAGTACTCCATAATTCAGGTTACAATAACATATGGATAACTTGTAGATATATGTGAGGCTTTTGAGAGAATTCATTGTCTAAAGTTTTTCATTTTTTTATAAAATTCATTACTGCTTTTTTGCAGTGACACAGAACTTATTTTTACGTATTTTCACTGTCAGAACAAAGGCTCATCAAGTGGTACATTTACAGGAAAAGGTACAAATATTCTTAACTTGTAGTGGACGTTCATGTAGCACGATTTTTTTCCAAGTAATTCTGGATCATTTCAGTTTATTCATGCAATAGAATGTAAAGGGTAATGAGTTTACAAGTTATGGAAAAATAGAGGTTTTAGAGGCTTTTGCATGACTGTGATAATTTCCATCTATCCACCTGTTTGGCCTGCTGAAGTTTAGCCCCGCCCCCTCATCTTAAAGTCATTCACCTTTTTCAGCCCCATCCATTTAAAAGATGCCCCTCTTCAGCTTTGTTGTCTTTGAGCTTCAAGTTTACGCCGACCACTATTAGAAAACAGTGGGCATTTCTCAATAGCAAGAACGAGTAGAACAGACTTACTTTCTTGGGACGGAAGTTCTTGGGACGGAAGTTCTTGGGACGGAAGTTCTTGGGACGGAAGTTCTTGGGACGGAAGTTCTTGGGAAGGAAGTTCTTGAGAAGTTACAAGAACAGAGAATGCACTCTAACTGTATTATATGACTGATTATACACAAATGTGTTGTTTTTCATTACAATAAAATGAAACCAAGATATCTCTGAAGTTCATAAGCCAACAGCAGTGATAAACCAAAAGCCTGTTTTTTGAGTAAATTTACACAGCTGCAAAAATTCTGGGTAAAAGTAGTAAGTTCTGGCTGTGGCCATCACTGCAGGACCTTCTTACCTAAAGGAGAGGAGCAGCTGAGCTGTGGTGCTGATCCAGAAGACAGGCTACATGCTATAGTGGTGTTTATCATTACAGATGGTATTTTTGCTAAATACAAGCTAATGTGCCATAAAAATAGCCCTATAATTATCCTTAATAATGAAGTAATTTATTTCTTTCTTTCTCCTTAGTTAGAGGGTGACACTTTCCACATTCAAAGACAAAGAAATTTCAAAAACAGAATTAGCACGATGGTGTCACCCTTGTTTGTTTGGCGAGTAAGGTGAATAAGGAGCATTGTAACTTGGACTGCGTTTAGATCAAGAAACAAAAGAGCAACCAATTAGAACAGAGAGAATAGCAGTCTTAATTCTTTTATTCTACAAGACATAAGTGCAATAATGAAATTGGCCACAGTTTGTGGCATTTCCCATCCACCCAATATTTGGTAACTTTAATAATTGGGGGCTGACAGTCCATGACTGAGGTGTCCTTGTGCAAGACACCTAGCCCCCAACTGCTCCCTGGGCGCCGCGGATAGGGCTGCCCACCTCTCTGGGCAAGTGTGCTCACTGCCTCCTGGTGTGTGTGTGCTCACTGGTGTGTATGTGGTGTTTTACTGGATGGGTTAAATGCAGAGGTGAAATTTCTCCATTGTGGGACTCATAAGTCTCACTTAAACTTAAGCCTTATGTTTCATAAGGATTTTAGAAAACAAATGACCCATATATTGTTGTAATCTGACTTGTCCTGAATTAGGTGTTATCATTTTTATTATTTCGTCCTCATGTCACTTTTGTGTGAGAGCCATTTCTGTACTTTTTTTTTACTGTCTTTGCTCCAGGTTCCTTAATTTTAATCAATTTTACATATTTCCATGAAAAATGTGTTCATCTCTATTTGATCATTTTTCATGAAGTGTTACAGTAGGCAGTATCTCAAGAAATCACTGTAAACATTTTAGAAATCACCTTACATACACACATACAACACATACAAACCTGCCAGTGCATGCTGTATAGGAGCATCCAGTACATTTCAATAAGAATGTGTGTGATCATGCATGTGTGTATTGTGTGTGATTGTGATTTGTGCTGTCTGTTGTGTCATTTAATGAGAAACGATCAAAGTGAGATGAACGCAACATTCATTTTTCTTTAAAATATGTGAATTTTACAAAATAAACAACCCTTTTGGACCAAAGGAAATCGGATGCTGTAGCCAGACTTTGTGCTCAGTGGTTCTCTAAGAACTGCTGAAGTAAATGAATTCTAAAATTCCAGTGTTGGCATAAATGGGTTAAATGCACAGTAACCAAAACACTTCTTAGAGATTGGAAAATAGTCATATA